>NW_020230714.1:575360-650505 GCF_003227715.2 Harpegnathos saltator
CCTCTCCCTCTTTCTCTCTCCCTCTTTCTCTCTCTCTCTCTCTCTCTCTCTCTCTCTCTCTCTCTCTCTCTCTCTCTCTGCCATTGATTTCGAATGAACTCTGCGAGAGAAATCCTCTTCCAGTTCCTAAATAAAGACGCACTTTATTGCACATCGGACGCGAGTTTAATTCGCAGGACATAATCAATATGCAAAACTGTAGAGCCGAGCGGGATTCTTCTATATTTCGCACAATCTCCCTCTCCCTCTCTTATCGGTTCCGCATCGCAAGTTCGAAGAACGCTCTTCCGGTTGCCAAATCTGCAATTGGACATGGACGTAGAATTAGACATCTCTCGCTCTCCCATCGGAAACATAAACAGAACAGTCGGAAAGATTACCTTCGCCATTATGAACGACTGTGAAAAGACTTCAGAACCCTAATTGATTTCGCGAAGATCTCTGAATCTGCGAATGCAGAACGCGGCCAAGTCGCATCCAGCCGCGCCAAGTCCATCTCGAGTTCTTTTCTCTGTGAAAACGGCACCGCATTTTCATTCGCGTTATACGATCGCCTTTTTCGGCTCGCGATGATCGTTGGCGAGTAGAAGAGTCTGCCAAAAAGGAGAGTGCATGAGAGAGAAACCGTGAGAGGCTGCTGGCTGCTGGCGCTCGAGCGGAGAGACCGCTCGCAGATCGCCGAGTGATCGTCCGCCACTCGGAGGAGTATTAACGCAAGATCATTTAAGACGTATGAACGGGATTAAAAGCGCTCGAAACGGCCGTAAAACGCTACAAAGGGCTCACGTTCGGGAGCAAGGGCGGCGGAGGGGGGGGAGAAGGGGGGAAGAGGGAGGATATGAGGAGACGATGGAGAATTATATGAGAAAAATGGACTCCGCGCGGGGGAGAAAGTTAATTAAGCGCGATCGCATAACGTGCTCCTCCTGCCTGCGCGTCGTTGCTCCTACACGTCGGACGCGACACCAAGACGACGCTCGGCGTCGTGCAGAGATCCCGAGATCAAATTATACCGGCCCGGTGATATTATCCAATTTCGCGTTCCACATCGACCGATTCGCCCCGCATGTATTTCCAGTGCGCCTCATGCAACATGTAACAGCCGAAGCGCTCGCACGCGCGAGCGGCTCGGAGAATGAGCGCTAAAAAGGACAAACAAGCGGCGTTAATCAGCTTAGAACCTCGCGGAGGACCTCGCGCGAGGCTCGTCTTGATGGAGTGCGAGAGGACGCGAGCGGAGCGCGATCACCCGCCGCGAAAATAGACAATGTACATTGCGTTTGCTTGAAAATTGCGAGTAAGTATTGATTCGAGGACCGCCACTGATCTCTTCTCTCTCTCCTCCCTGCTCTTCGCCTTTTTGCACCGCGCGCTCTTCGTACGAACATGATGACGATCGCGGCTGCTGTTGTTACAGCGACACGATCTTCAGCGAGACTCTCCGGATACTCCCTTCGATATGTACGTTCGCTGCACAACAGACACAGCCTCGCGACAGCTCTGAATCGCGATATCCGATCGCACATTGGTGCGGTGCTTCGCAAGTACCTGGAATAGAATGACGACCTTTACGATCGTACGTGTCGGCGAAGCGGCGGACGTCGAGTTTCAAAGCGGACCTTGCAAATGAGACGCGAGCCGGCCGGCCGGCCTCGTTCTTATCCGGCATTTGCGAGTCCTCGAATTAGCGCGCGTCTCTGCCGAGTCGCCACGACAGTCGAGATCGAGAATCGGTCGGGGTTCTTCACGAACCTTCGCCGAACTCGAGCCCTGCTCCCCGGTAGGGTCTCGAGACTCGTGCCTCTCACCAGTGACCGTGCCTTGCAGATGGAATATGGGATCTGGAGTCTTCACGTCGCGGGTGAGCTCTGGGGCGACCCGCGTCTCGCCCGAAGGCATCCGATTCTGCCTCCCGGCGCGACGCAGATCCTACCGAGGGCCGCCTTCGCCCTGAGCGCCCTTCATCGGCCGGACATGCTGCCGTTGCCGTTGACGGCGGCTGGACCGCCCTACGCTCCTATAGAGCTGGTCACGAAGCCCTCGGCCGCGTCCAAGGACGTCGAGGACGCTGAGGAGGCCGAGAAGAGCGCGAGCGCCGAGGACGAGGATATTCAGCAACGCGATGACAACGAAGGGAACATCGAAAAGTCTGACCAGGACGAAAACCAGGTGAGAGCGACTGATCGATATGCCGGCAAATGGAATGTGAAAATAGAATATCGCAAAACGATAATGAGTAACTCGGTTTCACACGGAGGCGGCCGCAAACTTTCCTCCTCAAGCCTTGAGACTGATGGTTCTTCTTTTCAACCGGGAGATTGAAGTACTTTTATTAGCGTTTTTTTTTTGTTAGAAGTAAAACCTGCGATGCAAAACGTGAATATCTACCCTACAAGCAGCGTCTATAAAGACGATACGTCTTGAAGACTTTTGAGAAACTTCCGCAAGATGCCCTACTTTTCCAGACGCCTTTCTGGCATTCTTAATCCGTCTGAAAAATTCAGATCAACCTTCAAATTCAAATACGTGGGTCTATCGCACGTGGGGCAAGTTTCAAGTAACAAGTTGGAAGCTTCTGCCAGCTAGACATTCATCTCAGGCTGTCTTAAATTACGTCATGTCGACACTCGCTCCGCGTGCGCGTACACGCTCAGCCCTTGAGTGTTTGATTATTCAATCGTTAGCGATGCGTATCGCTGATGAAACGTCGATGCATCAGCGATAAGATAAGTTCTGTCTCTCATACACTTACCTCCTGTTCACATTGCCGGTCAGACTTGCGTGCCGAACGAAAATAACGACAACGAAGACGCTGGCGATGAGAGCGACACCGGGAGCACCAATAGTTCACATCGATCGGCCAACAACAATCTACCCACGAAGCTGCCCGATCCGATGTCATGCTTGGCCCTCGACAAGGTCTGTCCGTCGCTTTCTTGAATTCGTATCCTCCCGTAAAGTAGGCATTCTCCTCCTGCAGACACATCAAGTCCGTTAATGCCAATGTATTAATTACACACAGCTGACTTAGCGATGAGCTGTCGACACATTTGACACATCGTGCAGACTTTTGATCAATATTTTTCACACCGTTAATGCTCAGGAAGGAGCCGTGACGCCAGTTCTGAACGGCTGGGTGCTGGGTGCGTACACGGCGATGTTGGGCAGACTCTCCGCCGCGACCGCGGCGTTGGAAGCTACAGAGGTTTCCAATATCGCCTCCGACAGTGATTCCGAGAGCGAGCACTCGTCCTACACGGAAAAGTACGTAGAATATTAACACGTGCCGACCGCGCCACGCTGATTTCCGCTGATTGTGTCAGAATAAATCACGCTAAGATACGCATGCATTCGTCGGCTCGTTTTTCATCAACTCTATCAAACTCTATCAAAAGATTCGTCATTTTTTCTACATTAAACTGGCTGCATTTTACACGCAAATTAGTGGTACATACAAGTGCTTCCGACTCTCAAATCGATTCGACTTGAAGTTAGAGAGAGATACGTGCCAAAGATATACTGAAATACACTTAACCAAGATCCAGGGGCAGCAGTCCGAACGTGAGCAGCGTTCACCGCGGCTACTCCTGCGGTTCCTGCGACGTGGTAGCGCCGACGAGGCCCGCTCTGAGGAAGCACATTGCCGATTGCCATCCGACTCTGTCCAGCACTGAGACCGGCGAGGCCAAGAGGTGTCCGTCCACAGGTTGTGACTTCACGACGAGCAGCAGGTGCGAGATGGAGACTCACGTGGCGGCGCACGTGGCCCAGGGGATGACGCCTACGGGGAAGAAACGCTCCTTGGCCTTGCAACGCGTCAGGTATAGGTACTCGAACGATTTTATATAACTATCAATATAGCCTAAGCTCTCTCTCTTTCTCTCTCTTTCTCTCTCTCTCTCTCTCTCTCTCTCTCTCTCTCTCTCTCTCTCTCTCTCTCTCTCTCTCTCTCTCTCCCCCTCTCTCTCTCTCTCTCTCTCCCTCCCTCCATCCCTCCCTCCATCCCTCCCTCCCTCCCTCCCTCCCTCCCTCCCCCCTCCCCCCTCTCTCTCTCTTTCTCTTTTTCCCTCTTCGCTCTGCTGCAAAATCTTGCAATTAACGATTCCTTTACATGAACTTTAATTTATGTATATATATATACACCTTCACGGGTGTTATGTTCATTTCATTCTTACCTCGCAATGTGCAGATACGAGAGGGAGGAGTACCGATGTTCGCTCTGCTCGTACGCATGCACGATCGAGAAGGCATTTCAGCGACACCTGCGAGCACACGCGAGGGGCACAGCGCCGGAGACCAGGGTGAGCTGCGCCGTTTGCGGCGCCGACAGGTCCTCCGAAGTCGACCTCAGCAGGCATATGCGAAGGCATCGCGACGACCGATACTTCTGCTGCGACATCTGCATCTTTCGCACAGTGCAATTGAAGAAGGTATGTCGCCGGGTCTGTCCACGGCTTGCTGTAATCACAGTTTTTCAGTCCACAAACACTAAATTGGAAAAACTGGTCTGTGACGATAACACAAAACTAAACAAACAAGTTCCTTTTGCATTTTACCATTTTGCAAAAAAAAAAACCACGCAAAATTCTAAATTATTAATTAAAAAGTATTTGTGAATGATTGCGTACGATTATATGCTAATCCTCTTTAATCAACAACTCAGAATTTTCCGTAGTTTCTTGCAAAATGATAAAACTTTTTTGTTCACTTTTGCTGAATCTACAAGGCGACAGCAGACGTCACCATTACAGTTAATTTAACAGACCACGCAAGTTTCCTCACAATTCTTCTTTAATTAATAACTCGAACATTTACGTGGTTCGTAATAGAGGATTTTTTTATCCACTTTGACCTAATCTGTACAAAGCTTAATGTGATATCGTCATGTGTATCTTTTATACAATCTCAACTAATTTTACATTTGACTAATAATCTCATTTGATTTCTCGTTCTTGACGTGGAATAATGAACAATCGGTCTCGCCAAAGCAGATCTATAGCCGTGTAAGAGAGGGACATTGCATTTTTACAACATTGCCACACACATTGCGCTCGGAACGGACGGATGGTCGTGTGCCATGGCACGACGCGGTTGTTTAATGAACAGCGGCATTAATCACCTTATCGTTTCCAGTTGATACAACATCGGCGCATGCACACAGGCGAGAAACCGCATCTCTGTCCGCACTGCGCCTACCGGAGCGCGCGTCGCGACAATCTGCGTAGCCATGTCCGGCGAGTGCACAAGAAGGAGAATCTCTACTGCGACACCTTCAGCCCGCGCGGCATGCTGATCACCCCCTCGCTGTTAGCGAGGGACACCAGCCTGGCGCAGAGCCCGGCGTCCTCGCCGTCTTCGAATCCGGACGCGACAAACTAGCGAACACGCCCCTGCACAACAAAGAAGAAGATGATGAAGTCAGCGGTCCTAGAAACGCCGCGGGAGGAAGATCCCGGGGCCTATCGGCCCCTCACACGTCCTCATTTTGTCAATACTGCGATCTAGATAATTAGAATTCACAGAGGGAAGCCTTGCAGAAAGTACTGCACTTGGCAAACAGTCGCTCTCAGTTTTAGATGTTTGCGGATAATCGGGAGAATATCAGAGTCAGTCGAGCGTTGACCTCGAGATGAATCGAAAGCTAATCGTAGTCTAGCAACAGTGTGACAAAAGTAGCGGACGAAGTATGTAAGATAATGTAAGAGGTGAAAAAGAGGTGAAAAATCGCTTGAAAGTATGGGAGTGAGAGGAAGAACCCAAGCACAGTCGAGACGCAGTCGAAGAGAGATTGTTCACCAGATCAGCTATCAGCGAGGCTTCCCGCATTAGACGCTAGGAAACGTATAGATAATTGCATGCGAACGTCGATAATTTAATGTAACCTTTGAATTCTAATGAGATCTTGCATTAGCTATAAACGTCGAAATGTTACATTACGCGGTCGATCCGTCGATCGGATCGGCCGTTCGCCCGTTCGTCTCGATCGGTGACGACGAGCGGGAGAAAGAAGAAAGCTGCGAGATGGTGCTAGAATCAGTAGACTGAAGGATCACGGAAGAAAGACTGAAAGTAGAAGCGATTCACGGCGCGAAGTGACGTCCATCTCTTTTACGCTTTTTCGCACTGACCGCCGTGACTAAAAAAAAAAATTACGATTCAGCGAAGTTTAAGACTGCAACTCTGTACTGTTCCGGGGATTCTTGTATCGACGTCGTGACGCCCCGAAGATGAGAAGTCTTTTATTGCTTCTCGTTAACTACTTGATCAACTATTTCAACATAACTTCTAAAACCTGTTCCAAGCTGAATTTTAATCTGCGATCTCGTGATCTTTATTTCAGCTTTCCTGAAATTTATTTTAATTCTACAATTTATAGGTTCGCATTAGCGAATTTTGAATATTGAATTTTAAAATTGCCAGATTTCCATTTTTAAACAGAATCTTAATTATCGGAACCAAATTTTAAGCCGGAATATTAACTAAAATCATCCGACCCCATTCTTTATTTTAATTTCAGCCGTCAAAAAAAGAGATTTACCCGCATGTTAAAATTTTATTCGCGCAGTTCATTAGGGATTCTCGAGTAACGAGACTCGATTGTATCTCGGGCTAATTATATTATAGAGGCTGACGAAATGGCTGGGGCGCGCACAAGAATGATACGAGAACTCCGGCGGATGGAAAGGTGCTATTTTACGAAGATTCGTTTTGACGTTACGTACTAGCGTATAGTTCGCTCTCGCCGCACGAATCGCCAAGCTATAAGTAATTGTTAAGTACTTGTTAACGCGAACACATTGTTATCGTTGCCTAAGTTGCCGGTCGTTTTTTATTACGGATTAACGATTCGAGAACAACGCGCTATTACGATTACGATTATTATATTATAGCGACTGCGAGCAGGTAGAGTGTATTATGTCGCGAGGGATCGCGCCCAACGTGTTTCGCATACATAGATTCCTTGTATCCGCAGGATGCACACACATCCGCACACTTAAATCTATCGAATCGCCCGATCGGGCTTCCTCAAGGTGACGCCTAATTCTTCGCGGATTTATCGCCGACCGGTTTCGTAAACCATATTCGTACCGTTTCGTAATTCCACTTCACTTCTCCAACGAGCTCGGAGGAGAAGGATCGGTGAGCTGAGGTGTGACACAATGAACGAAGCAAGCGCGTTTCGCTTGAAGGAAACGGAATTTCCGCCTCTAAAGAACCGAACATGATGAATTCGAAAACGTTGCTTCAACCGATCTTTTCTTTTTCGTAAGAGGGACATGAGATTTGTAAGAGTAGAAGCAAAGTGGAACGTTGACAAAGCGTCGGGAACAAATTTACAAAGGACACACCAGCGTTAATTCCGGAAGCCAGATCAAGCGGTTTTCAAGTTACACTCGAACAAGGCTCTCCACTCCCGGTATACACCGCAAAGCAGGTATTTCTTGAGAATACCGGCGAACGATGTTGCTCTTCTCGCAAGATTCGAACGACCGTCGGGCGCATCCTCTCGCGACCGGTAGAAATATTTCGTGTACGTTTCTCTCTATAGAATCAGAGACCGTCCCCGACGACCGACCGCGAGTCGGTCGCTTGCACGTGCAGAAGGGGGAAGAGGAGGAGGAGAAGGAGGAGGAGGAGGCGACGACGTAGTACGAGGCCGATACTTATTATAAACGGGAATATATGTCAATTTTTAATGTATCATACAAATACGTTCTAGTCGGTAAACGATTTATAACGGCGTGGCGACGAACGTGGCCACGAGAGAGAGAGAGAGACAGAGAGAACCCGTGCTTCGCTTCGCCGTCACGCCACAACGTGATCCGCCTCGTCGAGGATCGTGCTACTACTCTAATAGACTACGAGGTATACGATGATGCGAAGTCGAAGCTGCACGGCACGGCACGAACTTTCACTCCGGCGCATTTATCATCCTTTGCATTCGAATCTCGAGTTTAGCCGCTCCGCCTGATTTCCCGAATGTTTGTGTCTCGTCATCGTGTTGTCGGGTGTTACCTTCGCCATCACCGCGAGTACCGCGAGTGTACCACGTGGATTCGTCCGCGTGCCGCGTGCGTGAACGAAGTGAATTTTAGGGTAAGCCATCGGCGTACGCGAGCGACTCTGTGATTTACGAGATCAATTTCAATGATTATATTACATTTACGAGGTTAAACGTAAACAAATTACCGTCTTTTTAGGTACGTGTACGCGCGGCTATCGTCGCGGCGGCCAACGTGATTACAATTTATGCGTAGACGTTATCACGACGTGTATATGTATATACATGTTACGTACACGAAGACACAAATCTGTTCATCCGAATGCAAAGGACTCGGCGTTTGCCGCAAGTATGTGTGTGTGTGTTTGTGTATACACACAATATGCGCCTACATGTAGGATTATTTGCTTCCGGTGTAAAGTGCTCCTTTTCAAGCGCCCACCTAAAATACCGCGGAGGAAATGCGTTGCCACATTCGGAAAAAATATTTCAAAGGCAAAAATGAGGTCAGACCGAGGTCGCTGTTCTGCCGCCTCTCTCGAAACCGAATGACTTTCGTCTGAAATATATTTCCTCCTGAACAAAGCATTTCTTCCGAGATACTTCAGCTGGACGTTTGGAGATGGGTCACCCTGTGGATGTATTGTATCGAGGCAATATTTTGTATTTCGCGCGAAAAACGTCTTCAGTATGCGATACGGCGGCTTTCGATGCGGCTCTTTTATAATGTATGATTTTTTACACGGCAACAACAGTGCGCGCTACACTTGCCCGCAGGGAACGAGATCTTCCGCGTTCTCTTCTTTTTCTTTTGCGTTTCTTTCACGCCGTTTCGAGAATATATATTTGTATATATTTACACGTATATATTTGCCGAGCGTGTTTCTCCGAATATTTTCAATCGCCGGGCGCTTTTTAGCGGCGATGTGACAAAGAAAGGGAGAGAAAGAGAGGTAGAAAAAAAGAAAGGAAAGAAGAGCCCTCTCTCTCTCTCTCTCTATCTCTCTCTCCCTCCCTTCCTTCCTTCTTTCTCTTTCTCGTGCTACGAGATAGGTTTATCGTTATGTACCGCGAAGCGCACGGTTTTTTACACACTTGCGCGATGAAGGTGGTTAAACTTGTTAATTACACGTCCGCGCGATTAGCGCGGACTGGCTCCGTCCGCCGTTAACACTTACGTGCACACGTCGACCGTCTCTCTCGTTTACTCTTTTATTTCCGTCCAAGACCACCGCAACACGGCACAACACTCGCATCATCAGCATTTCGTTCGTTCAATCACGTCAAGACGACTGTCGCGAGGAATCTATACGTAATGGAAGAAGGCGAAGGAGAAGGAACGAGGAGAGAGAATTCCAAAGAGAGACGGATTCAAGAGCGGCGCGAAATCACGCGGGCGACACGCTTCCCGGCGTCTCGCCCGCGTGGTTCGCGCGGGACGTAGTTCTCCGGCACGCGTGTGCGTGCACTCGACACTCGTTTGCGAAACGGTTCGAACACATTTTCTTCTCCTGACGAAGGTAAGAGCGAATCTTCGCGATCGCTATTCACTAGTCTGCGCGATAATTCCTTTGCGACGAGAGCCGAAGTGACAGTAAGAATGAGATAAGCAGAAGAGATGAGCACAATCAAGCTCGCAAAATCCTATCTTACAGTATCCACACGCAATCGCCAAAATTGTACGAATTCTGAACTCTTTTCTCAATGGAAGATCGAGCGGTTTCGATTAACGTGGAAATGCCTTAATTTTTCCGATATCTTCCGGACTGTATCCGTGATGTTCTTTGGAAATGTGCTGTCACCTGTATCTTTATTACATTTTTATCTCTCAGATCAAAGATTGTGACAAAGGACCAATATTTGTACGGTGCACCGGCACTTCGACTCTCGTCGTAAGCGATTACCATGTAAACCCATGAGCGGTGACTCGCAATCGCGACACGTCTCGTTTCGACGCGTCTCGAACTTCACCGGGAGAGACGTGCTCGAAGCGTCTCGCGCGAACGAGTGTGCGTATGAAGACAGCAGGGACATCTCATTATCGTCCGAGCGATCAGTCTCAGGTGTGCGACCGAGATTTATTCGCATTATTGTATTATGAGCTCTCTTAACTGATAAGCGGCGCCGTGCCAACATTACGAACAAAGAAAAAAAAAAGAAAACAAATGCGTGCCAAAGCAACCCCGATCACAAGGGGATGAGCGATGTTCTACGGAGGAAAGGCGAAGGGAGAGAAAGCTGCTTCGGACGCGAAGCGCGCGGCCAGAAGAAAAAAGAAAAGAAAAGGAAAGAAAAGAGAGAAAAAGAGATTTCGCCGTTTCCGAGAGATCGCGAGACTCGGCGGTGTCACGACGAATCGCTTGCCGAACCGAATTCCCGGCTCTCTCGTTCGATGAGTTAATTGACTCACGCAGGGAGGGATCAAAGGAAGTGCCTTAGACACTGGGCACTTTTATTTAGAAATTAAATGTTATACATGTTATTAAGAGATAATGTACGGAGTAAAGGACGTGTGTATAACTCTCGCGGATATAACTCCGCCATCCAATATCGCGACGCGTGTGTATGATCTTCCTTTTCATCCCCCGTTGGTTTTCCCCAAGAGGAGGAGATTCCTCTCTCCTCGCCGCGCTTCTCTCTCGGTTCTGCCCTCCCTGCGTAGGCAATTCCCCGGGAATTCGGTGCTTAACGCTGCTCGCTCGCGCAGTCTCGCGAATCTCTCGAATCCGCACGCGAATCACCGCCGCCACCGCCGATTACCGCGAGCGCGCTCGATCGTCCGCTTCCGTCCGTCGCGAGCGCGAGAACTAGTTGTTACAATCTTTTAACTGTTGAATTTTTGCTGTAGCAGTAAGTGTCTTAACGTATACCTTATATAAACTACACGATAATATATTCTATATTAATGTTTCTTAGATTTAAATCTAAACTCCGGCCGGGGATGTCGTCCACGGCGAACGTCGTCGGTCACGCTCGCCGCGAGTGCGAATCGAAGGAGGGAGAGAGAGAGGGAGGGAGGGAGCTCGCGGCTGGGATCCGGCAGAACCGCGACTCGGCTTATGGTTTACGTCACCGCGAGATCCTATCGACATCATGGATAAAGAACGAAGGGTTAAACGATTCAATACGCGGATATTAACCTCGAGATGGCAACGTAGAGATACTTGGAACTGCCGGCGTGTGTTCAAGTTAATCGACGTCTTATTGGAAGCATGGAAGTAGTCCCGAGGAGGATCCCCAGGCGGCACAAACGTCTAAGCGGACGTTCTGTGCCATCTGGGCATCTGTTTGTCCACGTAAGCGCAAGCGCTCAGAAATCGAAAAGAAACGAACAACTTTACTTATCTCGCGAAGAGCCGCGAGAAATTTCGCTGATCTTTCCTAGAATTTTCCCGTGATAGACGCCCGCTTGTAGAAGAGACACATGGCTATCTCGCGAAACGACCGGGCATTATGACAGAGACTCTCTCATTCGATGCGGCGAGTCGCGAGCTGACGAGTTGGCGGTGGAACGGCCGGCCGGTCGTCTTAAAAATTAATACAATCTAAATGTGATAATATATTTGCTATTGAATTATGACGTAACGATTACATTACAATTACTGACGTCGCGCGAAAACGTACGAAGAACAAGGGAGAGACGAGCAGTCTGTGAGAGTCCGTCTAAGCCGAGCGAAGCTGGGCGTTATCGGCAGGGTGGTCTGATTACCCGCTCCGAGGTCTTCCTCTGCGGGATATTGATCGGCTATGTGAGTACAAAGCGATCGAGAAATCGGCAATGCTGAGATCCGATCGACACGAGAGAGCAAACGTGGATCTCTTCTAGACCGATTCACAGCGTCTTTCTTTCAACGTTTCACTCTTCGTCGCACGCGTCAAGCGCTCTATTGTCGGATTTCCAATGTGTGTGTTTCACAGCACACTGTGCTACGCGTCTCATTGCGCGACCTCTCGACGACCATCGTGCATGATGATGACAGACAACGAAATTAATTTCTCACGTCTAGATAAAAACGGATGGCCGATGGTCCTTGTTGCTCTCAATTGTTTCTCTCCGTACTTGATACACTTATATGCCGCGAACGCGGCGCGCTCAAATGCACAGAGGAGATTAAGACCGCATCACCCTGCTGACGCTCGCACGTTGAACGTTCCGGTAGGAATTCGAAGAAATGGCGAGGCCGCGTTTTGCTTGCCAAATGAATAAAAAGACTCTTGCGCTCTACGCATAATATAATATATACACAAATATATAAATGTACGTGTATGTGTGTGAGTGTGCCTAAAGATTTTTTCCTCGGACTAATCTCTTACACTTTCTATGTCACTGTTTCTCTCTCTCTCTCTCTCTCTCTCTCTTTCTCTCTCTCTCTCTCTTTCTCTCTTTATCCTACGAATCTCGAATCACACGTTCCAGTCATATGCGACTTCGAAGGAATTATTATTGTAGTCCGACGACGACTTCGAATAACACGCAACCGATCCACACGACGCCTCGTATCCGTCGTCACTCTGGCCGCGGATTGATTCGACAAAAAGAGCGACAAAAAAGGAAGAAAGAAAAAAAAAAGACATTTTCTCGTTACAATTTCTCTCGTTGCTTGTGATATTATTTTTCGTCATCCGATAATAAACGCTTCGTCCGACGAGACTGCAACAATGTATAGGATAAGCACAGTGAGATCGCGAAGAATGTGAGACTTCGCGACATCAGGAACTTGCAAATCTGCCGTTAATTCCCACGAAGAACGCACACCCGCTGGTTTCTTTCTCTCAAAACAGATCGGTACGAGGCGTCGCGCACACCTATCGTTAATTTTGGTAGAAGCTAAGAGAGGAGCTTGGACCGTTCATCACGGCCGTCGCTCGACAAGGCAACTGTCCCGCGCCAAAGTTTCATTACGTGTTAATTGTCAATTAATAGAATCCAGGAACGCATAATGTCGAGAGGACGCAGCTTCTTCGCGAGCAGTCCCGCGACAGCTCCGACGAGAGGGAATGTTAGACGCGATTCGTTATCGGACGCGAGAAATAAGTTCGGCTTAGCTGTCGTCCTATCGACATTTATAAAGGCAGAGAGAGATGTTGCGCAGATGACACGTAGATAAAAAAGATAAAAAGAAAAAAAAAGGGTAACAAGGAAAAGCACAAGGCGAAAGATCTCGCGCGAAGCTGCCTTGTCGGCCGGCGGGCTGACTCGTATTGTTTAACGATTGTCTCTCTGTGTTCCGACATATAGTAGATATTCCGTCTCGATCGTTCCTCTTTATGAAAACGAAAAAAAAAAAAATACGTCTCACGCAGCCGCCACGCGGCGCACGCATTCACGTATTTTTCCTCCTCGGCAGGAACGACCGCGAGCGATCTCACCGTCTTCTGCCAAGTATACGAAAGTAAACGCGCGTTCTCCAATTTCCCCCGCGATCCTCGAGAAAGGGAGGAAGGAAAACAAGAAAAGGAAGGAGAAAAATCCGAGCTGGCGGACAATGCACGCCCCCCGCCACGCGGCCCACGACGCTCGAACTCGCGCTTGAATATTTTTTTACGATTTTATGGCCTAAGCATTTCGGCCTGAGAGGCCGAAAACGTAGGTACCTTACGGGTCTGCGCGATCGATATAAATTGTAAACTTACTACGACGACAAGGGGAATTATATAATAGAAGTGAGTCGCTCGCGGGAATGCCAACTCGCGCGGCGCCCTCGTGGATACGCCGATGATCTCGCGCGCGGAGGTGCTCCGCCCCCTGCGCGTACATTCTTAAGAACACGCAGCTCGTCTGCCGTTCGTTGAGTTAATCCTCCGCTGCTGATAACTCTTGAGTTAAAATTCGGTTACTCACATCCTGCAATCAGTGTCTTTTACATCGCATCATCCGGCACTTGAAATTTCGCCACTTACGTCTTCGCAATCAGTGTTTGACATTTTCACATTAAATTCTTTGTTTGGAAGAGAAAGAAAACAGTGTGACGTAATCAGCTCAGGAAGGATTAACAAACGAGGCAGATGAGCTTATGTATTACGTGTGTGTGATGATTTCTAACACTTGTCTCCTTCGTATGTCATCTCTTGCACACTTGTTCCTCTCGTTTCTTTTCCTTTCTTATTCTCGGCCTTTGTTTCGCGACGCGAGATGATCAAGGCCGCATCGCCTGTTACCAGTCGAAAATCATCAACGACACCGTTCTATTAATTGCCGCGCTGGCTCTTTTAAATCCGTGACGCAACATCAACGTGTCACTGAGACCTCGCCGGCGCGGGATCGTCGACGATCAAACGGCTCGTTCCGTCGCGCGTCCATGTATACGGCTACCAACACGTGCGTGCGTGCGTGCGTACCTGCTTATATGTAACGATCAATCTTAAGGAACTAACTAACGAAATAAATAGTTAAACTTGTCGTCACCATTGTGATTTAAGATAGTAGAGATACCCGTGCAAGTCGCTCGGCAGTGCAGGTGCAACCGACGCGTCTCTCCGAAGAAGAAGAAAAAGAAGAAGAAGAAGAAGCAACAAAACAGAACGAAAGAGAATCATTCGATCAAAGTTTTATAGGTCCGGCGAAATCTCGATTTCGTGAATTCATTTCGTCGAGCCAGAGAAGTTGCAATTGTGAAACGATATCGAGTAATCGGCGCAAATGAGACGCCACCTTGAAAAGGGGGAAAGAATCAGAAAAAATTATCCCGTTCTCGTTTTCAGTAGAGATGTTGTTGTAAAGGGGGTACCATCGCCGGAACTCTTTGGACATTCTTATCAATCTTCAAATTGGAATATTTAAGCTTTCAACATGTGTATACGTGTACATGTATCGAGTATGTACACATATTCAAATATATTCATATATATCCATACAAAACCATGTATATTCCACGGCGAAAGTTTAAGTAGGCCTTTAAATACTTATTGTCCCAGTGAACAATAAGAATGTCCGGAGTTGGGGACACATGTCGCGGTGCATCGGCACATTTACCCGACTCGATTTAGAAGCGCGAACGACGCCGGCCGGAGCAGCCCGTTCCCCCCGGCGTGCATATCTCACAACCGCGACGCCACATCGTTGCATCTGCATCTGGAGAACCCTCGGAACGGGTAGACGTTTACCTGTTTGTATAGCCAGAGTCATTATTCGGCTGTGGCACTGATAAAAGTCTTAATAAAGGTTTCATTAAAATATCCCCTGGCAGGACCACGTGTTGATTCGCGCGATCTCGGCTTACCGCGCTCGAGACGCACCGTGCGTCTGTTGCCATTGAGGCGATTTAATTTCAACGTCTGCGACGCTCGCGATCGACGCTGCGTCCGCATGTTGTTTACCGCGCATCTAACGGCGACTACAACGCGAAAACACTGCCGCGTGCAGTAGCGTCGGCGGCTGCCTGGCGGCCGGTCGCTGCAATTGGTGGCGTTGGCCTGTCCCTTCTCCCCTCAGCTCCGCTCCCCCCTCTTCGGCGCGCCAGCAGCGAGAAGAGCGACGGCGACGGCGACGTGTGGGCGACGAGCGCAACAACGCGTCAGTGCATAGGCACGAGCCGCGCCGTCGAGCTGACGCGCCAGCCCGCGTGTGACGACCACCCGTCGGTCCGTGTTCTCGCCTTTATCTTATCGCATCGCGCCACTCTTGTGTTCGCCTCGTCGCGACGCCGTGAGCGTGCTCCGTGGAAACGTTCCGCGCGAGAATCCGGCACGGAACGGGCCACGGACAAGTCGTCGCAGCATCCGAGAAACGTGCTCCGTGAGCGCGCAGCTCTACGAAGAGAAAGGAGGAGAGACGCGCGCACAGGCCAACTGTAAATCTACGCTCGCTTTGGCGCGCGCGTGTGTATGTGTGTGTTGTGTGTGTGCGCGTGTGTGTATGTATGCGCACGCGCGCGCGCGCGCGCGCGTGTTCGTATGCGCGTATGGAACTGTGTGTAAAAGGCGCAAGCCGATGTGTCAGCGCTCACGCTCACGTCTTTCTCCGCTTGTGCCGCTCGCGTGAAGTGTCTCTTTAACTTATTAACGCTCACGAACGATACATATTGGGGCTTTCGTTCCGGGACTCTTGCTGACGACGTAGTGAACTCTTGTTTCTTTCTCTCTCTCTCTCTCTCTCTTTTTCTTGGCTCGAAATCGCGTTGCCGCAGTCGGAAACGCAGTGCTCCTTGACTAACGGTGAACGTTACTCTTCTCCTGCAAGATCGAAAAACCGGCGGATTAATGAAGTGAATCTCGGCGAATCTCCAACACTTCTGCCTACTCGCTTTCTCTTATTTTTAGCTCAGAAGGCCCGGACACTCGCATTTTCTTTTTTTCTTAACAGTCTCGTCCACGACTACAGTTCGGCTCACCTCGGGCGAACTGTATGATTCACTCGTGTAAATACATGAAATATTACAGATAACACGTATAACGTGTACAAGTGAGTGAGCGAGCGAACGAGCGCGCGAATAATAATGACTCACGTGACAGTGGAAGAAGTGGCGGGCCTACATCGGGGTAGACGGGGCACGTTGACGAGTGATTGAGAAATAGACCCGTTGACCCGCATAGCCAAGTAGCCAGCCCCGAAGGAGATCTGCAAAGTGGAAAAGCATCAGTTTTCTCTGCGATCGGAATCAAAATACCGCGATCGTCGAGGTCGGATTCACCGGCAGGAAACGGGAGCAGTGGATCGAGAGGAAGAAGGGCCGAGAGGGAAGGGAGAGCCGTACCGTGACAGTGGCAACGACCAGGTGGGTCTCTGACCCGCGTCACTGACGGAGAACAGCGGATTCGTAGTCTCCAGGCGACGTGACTCCCATTCCTAGAGAGAGAAAGAAAGAGAGAGAGCAATTGTTAATTGTTTCACGAAATTCAACAGTCAGCCCGCTCTCTTTCTCTCGACCTCGAGAGTTCGTGACCCCGGAATTCTCACGTTTTCTCGTCGCTCACGAAAGTATTCCAGTCGATATAAGTGACACGTCTCTCGGTGAATGTCTGGCGAGGAAATCAAGTGAAATTTTAAAAATTAATATTTTTCATATTTTTCGAAAGTATAATTCGTCGGGGTTACGTCCTTTCGGCATTTGGAGCGCTTTAATCGTGATATAATTGGTCTTGATTAATTAGTCTATAATTATCGCTATATAATTGGTCTTTAATGCTTCTCGAGAGAATTACTCTTGGTCCTGTTATTCGAGATAGAAATATTAAAGCATCGTGCTTTTTCTGAAATTTATTTTATACAAGAATCAATTCTCCAGATCAGTCGTATTAGTGCGAACGATATCAGGTTTAATAATGACTCGCGATATTTTTTGAAAAAAAAACGTCTCTTGCGCACACAAAGTACGATAAGAGACTGCAGGTCTACAGGTGTTTCTCCTGATATAACAGTAATTAACGGCATAGCGCGTGAAACGTCTGTAACTTGTTTGCGAGCAGCATGGTGAAACCCGCATTATGTGGTATTAATTATAACGATGCCATACTTTCCAGGCGTTACATAACGAACCGCGCGTTTCAAAGAGTTCGACTCGTGCGACTCGAATGCATTTCGTCTTACACGATGTAACAATAATTTTCAGCGAAGCAATTAAGCAAAGCACACGTCAGGCGAACGAGTTGGCATTTTGTTCGACGACGATTCTAAAGTGCACGCTCGACTCGCCGATGTTCAATGCCAAATTTCGAGAAGCATTAAACCGCCGTCGCAGCTTCCGCTCGCTTCACCGCCTCGAGTCTCCTCCGTCCGTGGCTTGAACGCTAGACTTTCTCATTACACTCGAGCAGCTCCACGATATTCATGAACTTCTCTTATCTCGGGAATGTTACAACCTTTCAGAAGATAACGAGTCACGTTTATCGTTCCTCACCACAAATTAATCATTCTTCTGGAAGCTTCAGATGGCCGATTGATAGATCTGTTAACAGTGTTCGATAATGCCGATAGTGATCCATGATTCGAAGTAACTGCGTTTACAACCACGCTGCTTCTTCGTTCTATGAAGAAACCTCCTCAGCTGAATGCTTCTTGAGAGATTTCCTCTTTCCTCCTCCCCTTGAGAGAAAACATCCACAACGTGAAGAAAGCGAAAAGTGTAAATAACACTTCCCCCCTCCCTCCCCTCGATATTTCAGGCATGATTTAACGCGCGCGCTCGGTGGATTCGTTAATTTTTGCATGACTTCACTTACGCACGCTTTCACTTCAAAGGCGAGAGACACGGCCGAAAGGCGACGTTAGATGCAATTGAAGTGCAGACACACGGGACAACAGACGTGATACACTCGCCGGTCAGTTGAAATAGAAGCCGGAAACTATGGGCGTCGGTATCGGCTTTCGGACCGATGAGTCACAGTCCGCGAAGCGGTCCTAGCCGACAATTCATAATTTCCTTTCCGTTTGCGCCGCTCGTTGTCCGTCACGCATCCAGCAGGGAAGTAGCAATTTGATTAATCCTGCAAGCAAACAGCTCGGTAAATAACGGTGCTCTCGCTTGAGAACGCGGCTCAAAGTGTAACGCTCCGCTCCCTCGCGACCGCTGTGTGCACATTATCCCGCTAATCAAGGATGCATCGGAAAAGAAAACGACGTTCTCGATAGGCCGATCGTTAGAAATTTCTGGGCCGGACAGTTCACCGCGCTCGACGCAGCGAAGAAACTAGAGGAACTCTCTCGTACGTTTCAGGATCAATGACTTGATATCAGAGAGTAGCGACAGACATTTTCTCTGTCTCTCTCTCTCTCTCTCTCGCTCTCTTGCGCGAGGGACGTGAGGTCGAGGAAGAACGCTGGCCCACGATGGCGACGAAGCCGATACCAAAGCCACGCTCGCTCGTAGCCGATAACAGACCGATACCGGCGCCCCGGAGAATTCCACCGACCTTGCCACCAGCACGATCCAGCAGTCCCACGAGTGAGTCCAGTCAGTCAGAGAAGAGCGATGACTTGCGGTCGATCGGCATCAACGACAGCCAACGCGGCGGCAACCACGAGTTCTTCCGCAGCCTCAGCACGAGCTCGCGCCAGCTGAAGGACGAGATCTCGGAGAAGATGACGGTAAAGGGACGCGCCATGATCTCCAGCACACGGAACGCCAGCATCCGGCTGGAAAAGTCGGTGAAGAACCTGCTGACCCGGCGGTTGTCGTCCTTGAACCAGGACGACGTCAGCCAGGCCTGCGCGAAGAAGCTCAAGGACCCGATCGAGGAAGACAGATGCGTGTCTATGCCAACCAACGACATCTTCAGCAGCATCTCGTTCTACAGCCCGCTTAGCGGCAACCTCAGGAGCGTGAAGAACGAGGAGGACCTGTCCTGCGCCAGGCACAGTCCGCCGCCCCCGGTTTATCCACCACCCCCGCTTCCGGACGAGTCTATCTACGACGAGCTGCAGTCAGTCATATCAGGCAGCAGCGGCCGATACGACACTCTCAGCTCGACGGTGTCCGACAAAGTCGAGCGCGACTTCCCGGAGTCGTTCAACCTCCTCAGCTTGGCGCGCAGTCAGGTAAGACGATCGAACGCGGCTCGCTCTCTCCTCGCGCGATCAGCCCGTGAGTCGTGTAGTCGTCACCGCGGTTTTTCTTGATGTCGCTCGAGCAGAAGCGTCTTTATCTCATGCTCCCAGCGTTGCGCTGCAAATATCAAGTTCTGCGTTTAATATATCGGGAGAAACTGCTCCACTGGTGCAACTGAATTTCCTCTCAGTCGGGGACGGGACGAAAAGTCGGTTGCAGGAACGAGAAGATTTTTATAGGGAGGTCTTTACTTCCAGGTCAATTGCTCCCAATTGTCCCGAACGAGTTTTAATGCTGCTGCTTGTCCGGATGAATATTGTCGATCGCAGTAAGAGAAGCGTCGTTTCTCGTCAGCGAATTTTCGTCCGGTCTCCAACAATTTGCTTATCTTTGCAATTTTTATATTCAGCCATGTATGTATGCATTTGAGATCGCTAATAACGCGCGAGAGCCGCTTGTCTCGGTGTGAATAGCCCTTCTGCCAAGTTTCAGTTATCTCATTTATGCTTCTCTCTGTCGACATTGGCATTCATTATTTCTTTATCTTACCCGCATCCTTCCTCCTCAATCAGGATAGCGACGATTCCGACCAAAGCTTAAACTTGTCCGACGTCAACGTTAGTCTGTCGCAAGACAACAAGTCCGAGACGTCCAAGAGGCTATCGCGTTCGGATTCTTGGACTTTCTATGACGCCACGCCTAGCGCGAAGCCCGAGACCATCGACGAGGTCGATAAGGTGTCCAGGGTGGAAGAGGAGAGCGTGGAGAAGTCCTGCGAGAAAGTGTCGACGATAGACCGGACTTCTTACGCATCCAACGAAAGCCAGGCTTCCATCCAGAATTCCCTCTACGAGAACTTGCCGCCGCCGAAGATCGACAGCTGGCAAACGTCTGTAATTAGTCCCTCGGATACCAGGCAACAGAGCAGCAAGTCCCTACTCTTCGAGTTTGATCCGTTCGCGAGAACCGCCGACGAGAATGTCTACAGCAATTACGAGAACAACGACCTGATGCTGTTGGAGGCACTCTTGGCTACCAACGACTCGCCCAGTAGAGCGAGCAGCACCATGGAGCTTCGCGAGGGCATCGACATCGAGGAAGAGCACGAGGACGAGGAGCTGGCGCATCCCGGCATCAGTTCGACCCCTCCGGAGCCGCCCAAGAGGTTCGACTCTCTTCCTAAAAACGAGTACGACGAGGTGGAAGGTGTGGAGCAACCCGACAAGGTCATCTCCGGCAAGAACCCGCCTCTCTTGCCAAAGTTGGCGCACTTGGTGACGAAGAAGCAGCCTGCGGTGCCTCCCAGAAAGCCTACCCTGAAGAATCCCGCGGATAATCCGTCCCTGACGTCCCCCAAACCGGCTGTGAGCGCGACGACGATGGCGTCGGCAACGACGACACCTGCCAACAACGTCGAGGGGAACGTTACCAGCTCGTCGTCCGGCTCCAGGGTCGCCGAGGATCACCGTAGGGTCGGCATGATACAGAAACTCAGGAAACTGCGCCAGGAGTCGACGGTGCACGCTATCAAACCCAATGTGATCAGTTTCGTGAAGACCGGCAGTAAATTCTTGTCCAGGACTCGTGAACATATCAGTGAGTCAGCTCCGAGGTCGCCACGAATGGAGAGGCCAAAGATCAACGTTCCGCACAATCAGGTCACACACCGAGGAATGGTGTATAGGTAAGAGGCAGACCCTGCACGAGAACAAGAGATGCGAGATTTTAGGCCTTTAGAAAGAGCTGTGCATTTGAGCCACGAGAAATTTGGAATTTTCGACAAAATGAAAAGGCTCTCGAGATATCCAAGCGAGTTCAAACCGATAGTTTGGGCCAAACCGCGTTCGTCAAATTTTTTCAACGATAAATAAAAATGTTACGTATAAAATAATCGTCGCGTATGATAATCTATCCGCATTCGGAACAACACAGTGTTTACGTTTAGGCTTGTTATTTATCCCTGAAGAGGCTCCAAATATGTGAGACCGAAAATTCGTCGTACACAAAATAAGAAGAGGACGCTGGCTCTTAGCAGTCTTTAATATTTTCGTTTAGAATTGTAATCAACATATCACGCTCTGCCTCTTATAATTGGCTCTTGGAACCAATCGAATAGACTGACATGAAGCAACGCACTAATTATCGATATTCCGCGTACAGATCCGGTGTGGGCATCGAGAGGGCCAAGGACCTTGTGGTGCGAGCGGCGGTGCTGATCGACCAGAAATTATCCTTCTACACGGACAAGAGCATGTCTACGCTGAAGGAGAGCGTGGAGCTGGAGACAGTGCATAGTATTCATCTGCTGCAGGACGTCAAGTGAGTCTGTTATTCCACTCTGGAACTTTATAAACACGGCGCACGCCGCATTATGACGCTGTTCTCTCGCGAGTCGACAGATTTCGACGTCTCCTCGCGACTCGGAGAATCGGTTCGTCCCCGCTGATGTTTTATTCAGTACGTTGAACCTACTGACAGAGAGCACAGAATAACTTAACGCGCAGGTTGTGCCAAATGTTCCCCGCCTTTGCTCGCGGCTGCGGATCGGCTAATCGCCACTTGGATTCGACAGCTGATTGTGTCCGAGTAGTATAACCTGTGACTCATTTACTCGGTAAATAAATTTACACTCAAAGTATCAACGGCAACGGCCCCTGGCACACGTTTCTGCCTCACTCTCTCCTCCTTTCCGTTTTCCGCGCTCTCTCTCTCTCTCCTCCTTCTCCTCCTCCTCCTCTCTTTCTCTCTCTCTCTCCTCTCTCTCTCTCTTTCTCGCCCTCTCTCTTCAAAAGACTGTCTCAAGGTCCTCTTTGTTGAGCGAGAAGAAAAGGATCTCACGGGAGAAGATCGCATCTCGAGCGTAACGACCTGACCTTGGTCGCGCCGCAGTGATAAATTATTCCTCGTATGACTCTTCGGAGTCTCGCGCTCCGCTGATGTATTCTCTTTCCTTTTTCTTCTAAGAAACGGAACATCCTATGAAAATTCCTAAGTTCACAGATTCGCGTTAACGCAACGTCGTGGCTTTCTTCCCCGCCTCGCACACCTCACCGCCGATGTCGACGCCGCGCGCGCGTTTAGTCCGTATTTAACACTCCATACCTTTACTCCCCTTTGATTCATCACGCAGCTGGTAATCCGGCCGGCGCATATAAGCGAGCCGCTTGCCGGCCCGTCGCGATTACTTGATGAAGGTAATTTCGGAATGTGCAGGACCGTGGACGGCGAGACGGTGCATTGCATAGCGATTAGCGGCGAGGGCAGACCGAGCGTGCACATTTTCTACGCAAAAGGCGTCTCCGAGAGGCGAATCTGGGCCCAGAGAATTCTCGAGGCCACCACGCCGGTCTTCCCCACGAGGTACACCGCCGAACTCACCAAGGCAGGTTGGGCTTACCTGAAGGTATGCAAAACCGCGATGCTGTCTGAGTACAAGTTGCCTACAATATCAACATGTAGAATCGAAGGAGGGACAAATTAGCGTAACGGTAAAGGTAACATGCGACGTTTTGGCGAATTCTCGTGTGAAACTGATCATTCCTCACGTTGGAATCTCATATTAATCTGTTACAACGTATTTGTGCAAGCTTGCCCCGATCATCCTCCAAGGTACGTTAGAATTTTCTATCGCTTGTTCGCGCTGGCTCCGTTAATACAATTGACTGCCACGTCGAATTGAATTTCGTTTTTGTTCTTTCTTATATAATTAATTCCGTTGAGAAGACATGTTTGCCAGTGTTGCTGAGCAATGTTGCTCTTCAGCAGCTACAGGATCATCCTGTGTAGTACCAGCATCTCTGGGAATGTGATGTTAATGCATTACACTTACGTAACGCGTGGCAGTCAATGTGTTAAAGCATATCTCGTTTGATCTTTCGCGAATCCTAATCGCCCGTTACGAACTGTCCGCGTTTGCGTGAGCGGAAGCTCATATACGCTGACATGCAAATTCCTCTGCCGCAATTTCGAGGACGTTCTGAATATTCCCCGGTTTTTCGTTGCTACCGATGACAACGGCCCCTCTATTCATCCTTGACAAAATTCAGACTTCTGCACGGGGAAAAAACATTGGTCGAGTCGGTGTGACAATGAGGGAGACAGATCTTCTGCTTCTTGGAGTTCTTTCACTTCCTCCGATCAAACCGCGCGTGATTCGCTCACTGTCGCGTTAACTCGACCAATCATTTTTCCTCCTTGGATTGGAATACAGCCTTTTATACCTGCTGTTTATTATATACCTGCTACATTTTTCCAGGAAGGTGTAACAGGCACGTGGTTCGCGGCTTGGCTACTGCTGCAACAAAGGACTCTGATCTACACAAAATCCTCCGATCCTACGTTCGCCGTGAACTTCGAGCAAGTAGATCTACGGAAAGCCCGTTGCATCGGTGAGTGTTGCGACTGGTAGATATATTTTGGCGAGTTGTGCGAAATTTCGTGATCAAAACGATGTCATTTTAAGAGCCCACGAGAGTCCTATAAAAGATAAAAATCATATCTTTTCGATGGTACATCTCAGAGCCTTTGAACGAAACGCAACGGATTGTCAACGTTAAACATCAAAATATGGCTGTTTCTTGCACTTTCGTGCCCAGATAACACAAATGTATAAGCGACATCGAAGAGACGCGTCTCAAACAAGCAAGACACTTATTGGAAAGCTCTAAGCGGTCATTTAAATATTCACACTATCTGAAATATTTAAAGAAAAAAAAAAAAAAACATGACAAAACACGATATCAGTTTGCGAGACTATCGTGACCCAGTAAGCGTCGTAAACCGATAACAAAAACACGGTCTATTTATATATGATACAAGTCGAATTATCGTCTTATCGATGACTCAGTCCGAACCGCCGCGAGTCGTTCAATTGAAGGCTCCCGCGCCGTCTTACTCACGCGGCGGACGTGTCTTCCACGAGGAGCGATTTTGTCGGAGAAGTCGAAGACACCGCCGTTACGAGTTCAATCGCGGTCCTTCGCACGTCCCACCTAATTACATTCGTAATTACACCGAACGGGACAATGAGCTACCGCTCACTCGCGACTGACTCATTCGACGTTTGACGGCAGTGCTGCGGGACCAGGAAGGACCGATCAACGGATGCGGATTCGTTCCCGTGGTAGTCGTCGACGCAGGAGGCAGCGGCGCTCTGCACATCGCCACGCCGGCGGCGCGCGAGGCATCGGCTTGGCGGCATGCGCTTTACCAGGCCGCCACGAATTGCGGGCCCGCCTTGGAGCAGCAGCAGATCACGCAGGACAACGTGCCGGTCATCCTGGACAAATGCGTCAACTTCATCTATGCGCACGGTAATCGATGATGAATCATCCGAGGACTCGGAAGAGTTCTCCGCGGAAATCGTGCTGCGCGTACGCGCGACAAGATGCGTTGCAACTCGATGAGGCGGCAACTCGAGCCGCCGTCGCGTCGTCGTCGCGCAGAAATATGCCGCGCGATAATTAATCGCGCGAGTTCCCTTGACACGCACGACGTCATACGATCGTAACTCTATGAAATGCATCTCGCAAAACCTCCTTATCTTCCAGGCATGATGTCAGAGGGCATTTATCGGCGCAGCGGATCGAGCAGTGCCGTGGTGAAGCTGCTGGAGGCTTTCAGGAAGGACGCGTGGGCCACGCAGATCACGCGGAATTCCTACACGGAGCACGATGTTGCCACGGTGCTGCGGAGATTCCTGCGCGATTTGCCGGATCCGTTGTTTCCGGCTAATATCCACGATCGGCTCTGTCTCGCCGCAGGTACGGCGGGATTCACCGTCTGTCTTACAGCGGGTCTGGGCTGAGAAGAGAAGGCAATGGGCATTAGAGTTGGACTCTTGAAAAGTAACTCACCTTTCGCTCGGAGCCGCAATGTGATTCTTGGTGAAAGGCGTTCTCCGCGCTGCCAAAAGTCGTGATAACGCTTGAAGCTTAGAGTCTACGGCGGTTGGAAGCGTGGGGAATGCCTTTTGTCAGAAATTAAGTCACACTTCGGAGGTCAAAGTATTGTAGAGCGGACCTTACAGTTACCATCGCCGTTACCTGGGAGAGTAACTCGTTACCGTTATTTTTAGGCAAGAAGAAGTAACGAGTCTCGTTACTACTCCCGTTGCTTTCCTCACCAAGTTTTAAATATATCTCTTAGGAACCTCTCTTTTGAAATTTGTCGCCTCCTATTTCATGTTCTACAATGCAAAGTAACGATCCTATTCTCCATGAAAAATAATAACATTATCGTCATTGTTATTAATAAGAAAAATGTTACTAATAAAAGTAACGGTAACGACATTACAAGTGACGCGTCGCTTCTCAGCCTGACAAACGTTAATCCTCCCTTACTGATCCCCTCCTCTGTGTAGAATCAACCAGCGAGGAGAACCGAGTGGCGACTTACCGAAAATTGTTGTCCGTCCTGAATCCCGTGACGTCGGCGACGCTGAGGCGGATCCTGGCGCACCTGCACGGCCTCAGTCAGCAAAGCGCCAGGAACCTCATGACCGTGGAGAACCTGTCCGCGGTATGGGGTCCCACGTTGATGCACGCGGGCGAGAACAGCGCCGAGGAGTGGAACCGCGCCGAGACCAAGGTGGTCGGCGACCTCATCAGGCTGTACCCGAAGCTCTATCAGCTGTCGTCGGCCGAGTTGGCCAAAGAGGCGAAGATGTTGGAAGTTCTTGAGAAGCACCACGTGTCCAACAACGGCCCGCGAGCCGCGCCATCGGGGGATCTGAAGATCTGGATACATATCTTGTCGCCGAATGAAAAATGCGTGAACGTCACTGTAAGACTCCTCACCTCGGACGCCTCTTTCCTCTACTTGAATCGTTTAGACGATTTCAGCTTTTACCTGCCGTCTATTCGCGGATTCTGCAAACTCTTGCGAAGACAGATCTCGCGCAGCAAGTCGGGTAAAAATTCTGGCAGAAGAATGCAGCAGGATCTATAAGAGTAACAGGAGATGAGAACAGGATAATAGGGTGGTAAATTGATGACGAAGACCGAGCAGGATCTGTTATTCCAGAAATATTCGAATGCATTCATATGAAACATATCGCAGATCCCGTTCGGTCTCCGCCGTCAATCAACTGCCAAGTTATATCGGCAGATTAACAGTTCTGTTAACAAAATCCGGTCTCGATACAGACAGAGATGGCCATCTGCTGCGGTATTCTGATCGAATGCAAGCTCGATGCCGATCTGCCGATATATTGCTAATTTTACTTTTTGAGATTCATTTGGTACTCTCGGATCATCTCGATAAAAAAAAAACTCGTTTTTTCCTCCAATATAATGAATAATTTTGTGTCATACATTCCCCGAACATTGTAGAGAAAAGGCAAAGCAAAAGAGATCATCAGTGACTGTATTTGTTGATATTATTCGTCGTTTATTTACAAACATTATCTCATATATTACTCATAGCAGGAAGTATTTCCTACGATATGCGACGCGATCTCTTAACCGAAACAATCAATTCCGCAATTAGATCGGACCTCAGAAGACCGCTTTCGACGTATGCCGGGAACTTGCCGAGAAAGCCAACTTACCAGCTCATGAATTGTGCCTGGAGGAGTGCACGCTGTCCGGCGCGCTAGAGCGGCCATTGCATCACAACGAGCGCGTCCTAGAGACAGTGGCGAGGTGGGGATACTGGGAGTCGGATGACAGGAAGGACAACGTTCTGATCCTCAAGAAGGACCGGTTGTATAAGGACATCGTGCTGCTGGTGCGTGCTGCGATGCAACAAAAGAGAGAAGCGTGTGAGACCGAGCCGCGTTATTTATTAGTTATGTATCGTGCGTCGGCAATTTGTCGTTCGCCGCGAGAAACAAGCACGATTTCCTCCGCACGCGCAATGCTGCAGTTCCCACGATCTGAATTTATAATATCCAACACATCGTGAGTTCAAGGTTGTACGCGAGCGCGAGCTCTTGTACGCTTTTGCGCGCGCGGATCGGGTTGCGAGTAAAGCGGGTAGAAAGATGCGTTCCACGAAAACAGGATACAGTTCAATTGAAGTTAATTGTGCTTCTTTTATCTCTGTCGCTCTCTCTCTCTCTCTCTCTTCCTCCCACTCTCTATCTCCTCTCTATCTTGGCTTCTTTTCTTGATCCTTAATAGGTGAAGCCGCCTATGACGATCTCAGGGGAACTCAAGTTCGCTGATACCCGGACAAAGAACTTGAAGACATACCTCTTCGAGTTCAGTCAGGCGAAGTTGTGTTGCTACAAGGACAAAGTGTGCTCGGTGAAGCTGCACGAATGGAAGATAGAGGATATCATTTGGTACTTGGGACATGAACCGAAGCGCAATCCACAGATGGGGTAAGTATAGTGTAAAATAAATTGATGATGTACATACAGAGATGTAGTATATATTTGTTACGAAAAAGTTAACATACTCATTGCCGTATATATTATCTTCATCTTTTTTACACACAGCTGGTCCATCACCTTCATAATGAAGAACAAGAAACCGACTAGGTAAGCATCATGCAAGTACAGCATCTGTCGATGATTATAAGAGAATTCTTCAGACCGTTATAAAATTTCGTAACGCTTTAGAATTTACTAGTTATTGTGTAATTTTATTACGATCCGATTGTTCACTTTAATATTTCTGGAAGATACTCGTTACAGGATAGACAAAGATTGGAAAGTTCCCTCATTTTCTTTTAGATGCAAGGACAGCCCGTATTTCGGCAACACTTTGGCGGGCACATCTAAGGACGAGCAATACAGGTGGTTGGCAGCCATGCTCTTTGGCGAATATCAAATGAATCTTCGTCCATCCGCGGTGAACCTCATGGATCCATGACTGATTATTCTGTTATTACAAGTCACTTAGTGTTTTCAAAGTGATCAGGTGATAATTTTTACCGCGAAAATCCTAAGATTTCGAATGAATACGCGAACGTGTACATACAGTATTCCAGCCGACTTTTGATAAAACTGATTAATTTAATATTTTATAGTTTCTTTATATGTGCGCTATCCTAGGGAAGTGATCTCGCTTTTGAAAGCGTTTATACAACATAGTGCTTAATCGATTTATATTTGCACATTGACGACACCGTTAAAGTTGACTACTATCGTTGTCAAATAACAATCATGTAACACGCCATTTATAGAAAAATAAGATTAATGAAATATTAAGAGAGCGATATATGTGTACACGATGTTTTATAATAAATCTATTTTGAACATAGTACTCACAGAATGGATACCATACGTATTCAATAACGTAAATCAATTTGTTTTTTATAATATTTTAAACATGCCTATTTGTAAAAAGATCTAGATATTATATAAACTAAGCTAATCGTCGCTGCATAAAAATTACATTAAAATACATTTATCCATAAGATACACTATCCCGAACTCTTATTTATTTACTTACTTATTACTTTTTTTTATTTACTTACTTATTTTTTTTTGCATTATTTATGCAATTTCGGACCTAATATTAGATATCTCACACATCTGCGAATAATTTGGAAAAGACTGTGAATACAGGGATAAAGGATCAACCGCGGCATTGGGCATAAAAATATCCGCGTCATCTAAATCAGCAATATGACATATCGCTCTCCTAATCTCACTTTTCAATCTTCTCTTACTTGCTTCGGAGCGTAAACTACGTAATTCTAATGCCACATACTCGCCGAAGCGATCATCTTCATCCTGTATTTTCGGTAAAAACCGCGATGAATGTCTCGATTCCTCATCACAGTTGATATTTACATATTTAGTAGGAATTATTTTCTCACATCTTTCTTCTATCCCATCGATTTCCACGTATTCGATTGTATTCCTTTCTTCATTCGGTATTTTTGGTAAACATCGCAATGAATGCTTCGGCTCCTCGTTGCAAGTCCCATTTAAAAATTTAATAGGAATCTTCTCATGTCTATCTTCTATCTCATCATATTCTATGAACTCAAATGTATTCCTCTCCTCTTCTGGTAAAAATTGTGATGATTGCTTTGATTCTTCATAAATATTGGAAAATTTATCAGAAATCTTCCTGCGTTTTGCTCCTCTCTCATTAAATTCCATATATTCTCCAATAATATTCTTTTCTTCATCCTCAGCTTTTGGTCGAATTTGCAATAAATGCTTTGTCTCTTCACTGTAGGTACCATTTAAGAATTGTGCAGAAAATTTCTCTTGTGTTTCTTCTGTCTCATCCAATTTTATACATTCAATTGTATTCTTTTGCTTATCTAATCCTTTGGATAAAAGTCTCAGTGAATACCTTGATTTCCCATCATTATTTAAATCTTTCTGTGATTCCTTCTCAGCTATTTTCTATATAAAATAATAATCTCAATACAATAATTTATCTATACTAATAAAAGTATATTAATTTATTTTTCTCGGCATTAAATTGTATTATATATGTATAAATATATATGTACATATATATGCATATTGTACACACATATACATATATACATTGTGTTATATAACTTACTTTATACTTCCGTCCATTTCTATATATCACAGGTAATAAAAATTTCATTACTGGAAAATAGCGCCATTTACTGATAGGCATTTCAGAGTTTTTGAACCTTTCTGTGTTTTTTCCTCTTACTACTTCTAGTTGCATCTGAAATAAGCAACAAGGAAAGAAATATATATATTTTATACACAGCAAAGAATATTTATATTTGAATACAGAAATTTATGAAACATACACGTATGCACACACATACACACACACACACACACACACAACACACATTCAACATATACATACATACACATATATAAGGTAAATTTAAAGTAGCATATTAGTAACTAAACACTTCATAAAGCTATTTTATTAAAAATTTTCGATTATCATTTGCTCACCCGGCTTCTCAAACTTCGTATTTTTCTATTAACCTCCTTTGGCGTGATGTTCATAATTGTTGCGATAGTATCGATTACTCTTGCCTTTGCGTTTTTATTCCCATATTCTAAATGCTTAACATTCCATAACAATGGATTTGCTTCGTAGTATTTGATTAATTCTAATAACTTTTTCTCAGGCCACGTATACCTTCTCATTCCGGCAAATTAGTAACTCACTCTCGACGGTTAAGATATACCGAATTCAGATTCTGTTTGTATTAGATGATTTTCTCTCAGTATTTCGTCTTTTCCATACAAAATTGTGCAAATCGAAATCGCCCAAAACCGAATAATCAATGAAGCTTTACGTATATCACACATGCAAACGCGGAGCAATTGTTGATGTACTCAAAACATTCTGACGAACAGTCGACTGTGGACTAACAATCGACAACAGTAATACGCATGCGTAACGACGCGCAATATAGTGCAGCTATCCTGTTGTAACGTGCACCTAGAGTATCTGATCATCTCTATCCAACAGAAATAAAACCTACTACCAAGCTACTTTAGAAAGAAGCTTATTATACTTTAGTGAAATTCAATAAAAGTTTTACTTGAACTACAGAAAAAGACAAATATTCAATACTCATTATATTCAGTTAAAAGAAAAAAAAAGGAAAAAAAAACTGAAAATTAATATTAGAAAAATATAGCATAATCACTAAGAAACCTATCGCTAGAAAAAAAGCAACGATGCATTTTAAACTAATTATTATAATTGTTTATAACAATTTATAATTGTATAATAATTAGAGACTAGCATTTTAGTCACCAAATATTTGCAAATAACATCAAATATAATGACACAAAAGTGGCTTGACAAAACCAAATTCATGTGCACATGAAATTTGTATTAAATCTTTGCCTTTACAATGTTATACAAAATATTCTAAGAAAAATATATACTTATTCTCTTCTTTTCATGGTTATGTTAAATTACATTGATTTATAGACTCCTCACAAGATGGGAGCTTTTATTAATAGTAACAAAATAAATGATAATGTATGCGTATTAATGTATGTATGAAAATAACTTATAATCTGTAGTAATATTGCGCTTAACATGTGTAACAAGTCTATTCTTTTACATCACTGACACCATCCGAGTATATAGCAAATGTTGCTTCGTTCTCTGGCAGACAAGGAGAATCATATATCTTACATATTCTAGTTTCTCCTCTGCCTTTACGCAAATACAATCTTGTCGTACTTGAATGTGCCAATATGTGGCCGCCAATTGGTTTCTTCTGGTCACCGCCAAACATACTAGCAGCACCATCAACTTGAGCAACCACTTGGTTTGTTATAACAACAGCAATCCCGTGCTCATCTGCTATTCGCAGTAACATCCTGAGGAAGCGCGCCAGATGCTGTTGTCTTTCGCTTAACTCACCTCTGCCACAGTAATCGGTTCTGTACAGACTGGTTGCACTATCGATGATCAACAAGGCATATCTAGCCTCAGTCATCATGGCACTGGCTTGTACCACTAACTGAGTCTGATGATCGGTGTTGAATGCTCTAGCACAGGCGACATTGTCAAGAACCGAGTCTCCACTGATCTTGTATCTTTCAGCCACAGCTGTTAATCTCTCTGGTCTAAAACCATTCTCTGTGTCTATATACAAACATCTTCCTTCAGCTCCACCCATGCTGATTGGTAATTGACAATTGACAGCTAGGGTGTGACATAATTGAGACTTTCCTGATCTGAATTCTCCAAAAAGCTCAGTAATGGACCCTGTCTCTATCCCTCCCCCTAACAAATTATCCAATTCTTTTGATCCTGTAGTGATATAAACGATATTAGCACGTATCTGATGTATCTCTGTAGCACTCCTGAAACCCATGTTGACCAGCTTCGAGGCTTCCTGCAGTAATTTATCTGCCTTGGCCTCACTGATGCCTTTAATTGTTACGAGATGTTTTTTAGGTGCATAAGCCACTGATTCCACAGTGTAGAAGCCAGCTTCCTGCAGCTTTTTGATGTCTCCCGCAGTGATACCATTTCTCTGTGTAATAACAAACGGTGGGAGAAGCAGGAATCAAACATGACGGTCATGTTCATGCATGCAACAACACAAAAATATCATATATGCGTGATATCACAGCATTAAATCTATTCTATTGGACTCACCTCCAAAGTTTTGACCAATTTCGCCGAAGTACAAATATCTAAATCGTCATCCACATTCAAACTCGCTGTTGTCGCGGTTGCTTCCATCCTGGACAACAAAATCACGTGTCGTTCGATTACTTTAGGGTTAAAATGTTTATGCTTTAAACTCGAACAAACTTTTGCGCCAAAACATCACGTGCCACTGCGGCACATGCACGTTACTTCCGATATATTTGAGAAAGTGTGCACTAGCACCAACTAGGTAAAATAAACCGACGAGGTAAAATAAAGATTACCCTATGTAAATTTTCGTATCAGCCAAGGAGACTCCAAAGGGCCCGAAGGTAATTGAAAAGCGATAATAATACCGACTGCTTTAGCTACACTACCGACGAGGTAATACCACCGATGAGATACTATAAAAGGTCTGTTTTTTATCGCTGAACTCTCAGTGTACACTCAGGGAACATAAAAAGAAATAGATATACATCTAGGTGTTAGTGAAAGGGAGAGAAGAAAAGAATAAGTGCAAGTTAGTGCAGCTAGTTCAGTAATAGAAAACAAACCCATAGACTGTTGGTCTTACGAAATTTAGCGTACCAGAGAAATCTCGCTGTGCATTAGTGCCCTCTTAGGAATCGTGGCCGGAATATAAAACATAACTCGAAATAAGCATGGATGGTAACAGATATGGACAGGACGAAGCGACGAAAACGATGAAGACAAAGACGAAGACGACGACGACGACGAGGACGAAGACGACGAAGAACGACGACACGATGACGACGACGAAGAACGATGACGACGACGACGATGAAGAACGACGACGACGATGACGAAGAACGAATTTATAGCGGCTAAATTATAGGTTACGTTCTTTCGTGTGCCATATATAATTTTTAAACTTATTTACATTATATGCATGTCTTATACCTGTATTCAAAGTCAGGTCTTATATTTGAGGCCTTCTTATATCCATCTTTAGATGCTGCACGGATTATTTTATCAGCTACAGGCCATCTGAAGATAAACTTAAGGAAGCCGTAAATATAAGGCCTGACTATGAATACGGGTGTTAGAAGAATAATTCATCACATTATATAATTTATTACAATTATAAATATACAATATAATACAATATAAATGACGAGACGTGGAGAGAGAGGTTGATTATCCATCTTTATTTAATCATCTGATCCATTCCAAACATAGCACGGAACAGAACTAGAAAATTGTGGTCAGTCCTACTTATCCACTGAGAAAAATAACGGACGTAGTTTTTGTCCAGAAAATGGACATGGAGGCGCTTGAAAATAGTGTTACAGGAAAATTACCGTCACGGTCTCTCTCAGGCTTCTCTCTAATGTAAGGTATCTCGGATAATGAATTGTCCCCATATCGCGCATGACTGTCACAGGGGATGACGATGGCAATAGCATTCCGCAAGCACCAGCAGTCCCTTTTGTCTAGTCTATCTCCGGCAGCGATCTTGTTCGACCTGGACAACACCCTCGTGGAGACCAGGAAGGCCGACAATCAGACCTGTCGCAAGGTATGCGAAGCAGACACTATTTTCCGCCCATGTCCTAACCCTCGATCCGATCGCCGCGACTTTCTCCCGTAGGAGGGAGGAGGAGTCGCCGTCGAGAGGTCACGCGTGCGTGCGTGTATGCGTGCGTCTGCACGTACGTGCATACGCCTCGCTCCTCGCACGACCGTTGTACTCTTCCACGACGCTCACTTACCCCGCATTCTCGCAAGAATAGAATTCGTCGTTTTTCCTGTCACTCCCCCCTCCCGTCCCGCGCGCGCCGTGTGTAATACGAGCCGACTCCCCGATATAGCGCGCTTTCTCTACGACGCGGCGGTTATTTTCGTCGCCGCGTCTCGCACCTTCTGCGGATTCTCTCTCTCCCGGGGAGAGCCCCTCCGTCGTTTTGCGCTTCCTCGGGTACGACCCTACGTTTGTTTTAGTTGCACCTTCTGCATCGTTTCCGCCGCTTCTTTCTCGCTCGCACTCTCTCTCTCACTCTCTCTCTCTCTCTCACTCTCTCTCTCTCTCTCTCTCTCTCTCTCTTGCAAAGTGCAATTATATGTCTATCTATTCCGCTGCGAAGTGCAGAAAGTACAGCTAAAGCAAACGAGTCCAATCTGCACCCCACTTCAGCATTGACCGCGCTGCGAAGTTCGCGCGAAGGTTACGTCATTCGAGTTAATCGAGAGACAAGCGCAAAGATAAGCGGGAGGACACTTCCGTCAGCGTCGCGTGCGAGCTCACCAATGCGCCGCTTAATTGTAAGTTGCAACCAGCAAAGCGAAGATCGTCGAAGCCGAAGACGCACGTCGTCATGACGCATCGTTCGCGCATCGTCCCCGGCACGCGAGCGAGATACTTTTGAGGTTACCGCCGCTCACGAGTGGAATTTTTCCGGCGCGAGCCTTCAGAAAGGCTTCCCGCTGACGAAGCGAGCACGAAGAGCCGCGGCAAAGCGCACACGTGGCACATCAGCGACGTGGCGCGCCGACGATCGACGGCTATTTTCGGCCGCCTCGGTGAGTGTGTCAAAGGGCAAGGCTAGAGGATAGCGGCGAGAGGACCGTTCCGGGAAGACTGCCAGTCAGCTCGCGACTATGCCACGCGACGGACACCGCGACACCCGGTGACGCCTGTCCAGAGCACGGAAGTCTGTCTGCCCCCTCGCCCGACGTCGATGACATTACTCGGCACAGTGGTATAAAAAACACGTCAGGTTTTAAGCATCTCAGCCAGTCTCGCAGGCGACTCTCTCTCTTCTGTTATTTCTCTCTCTTGCTCCCTACGACCTGCATCACCATGAGCGTCCCCGAGAGTGTCACAAAGTGCGTGTCCATCCTGAAAGCAGTGGACTCAGATTCGGAGAAGTTCGCGGCACTCTTCATGGTCACGAAGCTCGTGGACGGCAAGGACTGCAGTCCGGCCGCCAAGAAGATGCTCTTCGAGGCCATCGGCGCCAAGTTCTTGCAAAGGTTGCTCGCCAGCGACAGCGTGCCGGTGGACTGCCCGCCGCAGGTGTACAAATCGGTGGCGTTGTCCATCTTAACCGCCTTCTGCGGGGAGGCCGAGCTGGCTTCTCACCCGGACATGGTGGCACACATCCCGGCGCTGCTGGATATAGTGTCTCAGGCCGACGAGGACGCCGCGGACGACATGCTGATTATTGTGAGTGAGGCGTACACCTGCCTGCAGAGCATCGCGCAGCACCCACCTGGGCAGAAGGCGCTGCTCGAACAGCAGGCGATCCCGAAGATGTGCGACATCTACGCGGAGAAGAGCTTCCAGACGGACGAGGCGCTTAACATCCTGGTGACGTTGGTCGGCCGGTTCGGCCCGGAAGCTTGGCATCCGACCGACAGCACGCCCTTCCACGCGATCATCCACAAGGTCGCCTTGGACTTTGAAACCGACCACACGGAGAGGAAGTTCCAGCTATGCGCGATCCTGCAGGCCCTGCTGCAGTCCAGCAGGAAGGACGTGGTCTCCGCGTCCGCGAAGGAGGAGTCTTGGCCGTTGAGCATCCACAAGGGCTTGAGCGACATCTTGGGCTCGAAGATCAGCAAGAACCAACGGGACCCTGCTCTGAAGCTCGCGGCCGTGATGATGGATCTCTTGGGAGCAGAGTGGAGTATGTGCGACAAAGAGAAACCCAAGATACTCTTGCTGTTGTTGATACAGCTGGCGTCCATCGAAGTGCGGATGCAGCTGGAAGGGAAACAGCTGAAAGCTGTGCTCGCCAATGCCGAGTTGGTCACTGCCTGCTTCGTCATCCTCGAAGTCTCTCTGGGCTATATCGTCGCGGATCAGCTGGACTTGGACCAGAAGGAGAAGCAGTCGCTATACACAGCCCTGAAGGGCTCCTTTGCAGCGGTCATCGGTTTGCTCAATGCCGTGTCGAAGATGAAGACGTTGACGAATATGGAGGAGAAAATGTTCGTCGTCGCTGTCGTCAGGGTGCTGACAGCTTGGCTCGCTCAGGAAACCACCGCGATGCGTCCTCAGGTTTACGCCGTACTGCCGTACGTATTGACGGTGGCAAACGATACCTTCTACGCGCATCGCAACAGAAAACTAGCCGAGAAAGCCAAGGCTGGCAAGACGGACGAAGGGACGTCTTCTGGAGAACCGGTCGTTCACGACCCGATGAGCGAGAACGACATACTGAGACTACTGTTACCCGCTTTGTGCTACTTGGCCGTGGAAGAAGACGCCCGGAAGATTCTCCTTAAGCACAAGCAAGACGAAGTCCTGTTCGAGTGCCTGTCCTATCATTGGACCATCGTGCACTACAAGAAGCCGCCGGTGCCAAGGGCAGAGCGTCTGAAAGCTCTGCAGGATGGCAATCGTACGGAGGACTTGGACTCGAGTCTCTTGGAGGACATGAAGGACTCCAGAACCGCGATGGTGTCCATCTGCAACGTCCTGATGAACATTACCGTGTTGGAGGCGAAACTGGTGGAGGAGTCGCCGACGTTCATCTCGCTGTTGAAGTTCATCTTCAACAATCTACCGGAGCTGAAGCAAATCCCGGAGAACTTGGTGCTGCACGGCCACTTGGCCGTCTTGGGCTTGCTGTTGCTGAAGCAGCAGGCTAAGCGCGTGAAGAAGAACGACTTCTCGATATGCCGTTACATTCAGGCGACCATAAGGTTCCTGTGGGACGCATACATCATCGACGAGGGCAACGACCCTACCGAGCTGGTGGTCGCCATATCGTACAAAGAGCACTGGTTGGAGCTGATGGAACTGTGGTTCCTGGGCATGCAGACGATGGCCGGGGTGTTGCAAGTGATACCTTGGCTGTCGCAGTTCACGCTGGAGTCCGGCTGGGCGGAGGAGATAATTGAGACCCTGAAGAAAGTCAAGATAGGCGGCCTGCAGCCGAACGTCAAGTCCGCCTTCGAGGATCTGCTGTGCCACTTGGTGAAGGCCGACAACAGCGTCGGCTCGGTGCTGAAGAAGTGCGGCGCGTTGACCGTCTGCCGGAACCATCGCATGATGGAGCTCGGGAAGCATCTCTTCGGAGACTAGGACGAACACTGATCTACGTTGCTCTATGTAGCTCTCTTGGTTTTTCTCTTGGCTAGTTTTTAAGCGCGAACCCGCGCGTGTTGGTTGCTCTGTTGTAATTATATCGTCCACTTGTATCGCGGGCGAACTTGATGTAAAAAATGTACGATGTAGAGATGCGAGATCAGGCTGAGGATCAGTCGAGTGATCGATTTGATCGATCGATCAGCCGACCGATCGGCACGAATTGTACTTTTCTACAAAAGAATAGCTTTGTAAGTAGCTTCCGTAGGATTCTGCGACGCGAATTATTATTGCACACGTCTCCCGCTTAGGGGATATTTGAAGTACACATGTGTCCGTAGTCCAGGATATATTTAGACGGCATCACGTCTGGAAATAATCTCCTGGCAAGCAAGAAGGCTAAGAGGCTTCACGCTCGGAGGAATATTTCGTAAATCGTGTACATCCGGAGATACATCAGCCTTTTTTTTTAACATGAGATTTTTCGATACACAAATACACTCGCTTTTGTCAGTTGCAATCAAACGCTTCTTGTATTCCCCTGCACCGCGGAAAGGAAGATCGTTACGTTAGTTTTAATCTGTGATCTTGAGATGCTTACCATTGAAATACGCATACACACACACACACACACACACACAAAACACACTCTGAGACGTCTAGCGACAAATTGTTTATGCGACGAAGATTTTGTAATGCGATGCCAAAGTGCTTTCCTATTAAACGGAAGGAATTTTCTAAGTATTCACTTGATTTCTCGCATCGTCCACTCTGTCACTGATATACCTAATGCTCTTCATACAGTTTTAATTCTGTAACAGAGACAGATCAAAGAGAGATTACCGGATAAGCAGATGCAACTAATACCACGACGCGACTAATTAGACTTTAGCGGCTGCTTAAGTTAGACCGTACAGGAGGCCACACGTTACTCCGGTTTCCAGATATCTTTCCACGGCCACAACTTATAGGGTTTTGGTATAACATGTGTTGTTGTTGTAGTTGTTGGCACAACTGATTTTGTTGTGATTACAGCAACGTCCGCGGGTGCCACTTCGAGTGTCCACTAATCGGCTCGAGTATTTCAATGAATCAATGCATTTTCTAGGTAATCATTAATAATGAATTAAGTGCCCTAAACTCTCCTAACTGACCGCTGTATCCTCTCGTCCCGAGATCTTGGTTGATCAATGAAAACTCCACATTCAATATTCGTCTTTATCATATATTCGCATCGTGTGTCTCGTCAGTCTTGGAAAATCGCTTCGTCAAGACATTTTATTCTCGTCTCTCTCTCTCTCTCTCCCATTTTTTTATACTTTTTTTCACGACGAAGAACATGTATCAACTTTGCGACAAGATAGAGTGAGAGACGACATGTACGTGCACCGTCGCGATCATGCGTATTGAATGTGGAAGAAATCACTGTCATCCACATTCAGTTTCTACCTTCTTCATTTTCAGTTCTTCGCTCATCATTCTCTAACGTCACGAAATTCGTCTATAATTCGTATAACGAAGGCGAAAGCTTTTATTGCACACATTTACCTACAGTTGGCGGAGGAATTGACGCAAGAATACGGAATCCCCGAAGATGTCTCCGCCAAGGTAACGGCCGTGTTTCTCAAGCAATTCAGAAAATGCCCGGACAACGCGACCTGCACGTTAGACGCTTGGCGCACCATTTTGTGGAGCAAGGCCCTCGGCGACAAGTACTCGCGCTTTGCGAGGAAGGTTTACGAACGATGGCTGTATTTAAGATATCATTATATGGTACTGACACCGGCCACCGTGTCGATGCTGCGGCAGCTGAGGAAGAAGTATCTGCTGGGGCTGATCACCAACGGCCCGTCGAATGCACAGTGGGAGAAGGTGCGCAAGCTGTCGCTGGAGCAGTACTTCGATATCATCCTGGTATCGGGTGATCTCCCGTGGGAGAAACCGGACGTTGAGATATTCCAGAAGGCCTGCGACTTGCTCAACGTCAGACCCAAGGAGTGCATCATGGTCGGCGACAAGCTGGAGACCGATATTCTAGGTATCGATATGCGCTTCGGCTTACATGCGTTCGCTACCAGGGTCACTCGTATCGTTTCTCATGAGAGATCTATGTGTCCCGGATAGCACAGGACGTCCTAAGGTCGTCCTGGATAGGCTCAAGACAACCTTGAATGACATCCTGAGGACATCCAGAACACATTTTGGGGAATCTTGTGCTATCTGAGGCGCGACAACGAGCACATTTTTCTCTCTCCATATTCACGTGAACAAACAAGATCCACTTCACAGCTTTGTGAAGTGTTACAGCTTTTGAGCATCTGGCTGCATACAACTACACTCCTGAAATCACCAACTAACGGTGACATTACATGAATGTTATGACTCGTTTCTTTGCAATTAATTTGCGACATTGACGTAACATATTAATTGGTTGCTTACCGAGTAACTACATGAAGAACATACATATAGGGTGAGTTGTGGAGAGGAGGTGAATCGCGATAGCGAACGCATTACCGTTATCCCGTGTTTCTGTTTTTGCTTGTAGAAAGGTATGCGTCTTCAATGGTACATGGTGTGCGCCGCAATAAATGTCGACATTACATTGTATAGGTGGTATCGAGGCTGGACTCTGCGGGACCGTGTGGATACCCACCGCAGACAAGCCTCGTCTCTTGGGAGGAGACCCCAAGCCAAACTTTACAATAAGACACGTGACGGAACTCATGCGCATATTAGACAGAGGTCCCAAGGCGCCGGAGCTCGAAGACTGCTCTTCAAACGCGTCCGATGGCAGCTAATGGGCAGTCGTTGAAGCGTATCAAGCCAATTTTCTCTCACACCGTAAGACTCGACGCTCACGAGCAAAAATGTATGCCTTTCCGATTCTGGTTGCATTACATTTCTCTCGCGAACGTGCAATGAATGTACGTTTTGTTTGTTACCTATTTTACAGTAACATTCAGGCATAGGCACTTCGACATCTATTATTTTTCTTTCTTCTATATTACTGTTTTCTTCTTGTTTTGACCCTTTTGAAGTTTATCACGCGGAATAGCTCCGTAGGTTTTCGCAAATTTCTCAGCGGAGAATGAAGCGTGTAATTACAACGTACTCATGTTGAGTTGCGAAGCAGTAGTCCTATTCGTATGACGCAAAGGAATGCAAAGTATAACGCAACTGAAATACAAATTTATTTTTGATTGTGTGCACGCGCGTGTATGTGAGTGCGTGCGTGTGCGTGTGTGTGTGTGTGTAAACGTTTTTTCTTATAGGTAGCTGTATACGCATAGTTATCATAGTTAATTTCCGATAGCCGATATATCCGCAATGAGATATTACTCTTTAGTTACCTTCTTGAAGCTAAACTAAACGTACCTCAATGTATATCGGGTGAAGAAGACGGAACACATGTACAAAACCACGTGCACAAGCAGAGCCAGTAGACGTAGCGTAAACGAACAAAGTAGACTCTAATAAGGAGACACCACATACAGCTGTTTTATCCGCTTTGTGTAACTTAAAGACGCGCTGTAACATACGTACGAAAGGATAATACGCTCGCACGGTGACGTATCCGTATTGTGAACCTCCTGTTGTACAAACACGTGACACTTTGTATACCGGTACCTGTACTTAGGTATGTACAGAATGTTGTATATGCGCGAGACATGAATGTGTACATGACGTCTATTTTTTCACCGTATGTATATTCCGTCTGCCAGGGGAGGAATGTGGGAGAATTCAGTGTATATGTATGGAAATTCTATGAACGCGACGAGTCCTACAAATGTCTCACCAGTACGTGTGCGTATTGTGAAGTGAAGCAAGTGAAATCAGGGTGTAATAAAAATCTATATGAACGAGATCACCGGAATGCGCGCGTCTCATGTTCTCTCCGCTTCTGTTTCTTTCTTTTCTTGTCATTGTCTACTTCAGCACGCTGCCGGACCACAGACGGCACCCGGCGTTTATTCCACGCTAGCACAATACGTTGCGGACGAATGCGAGGACTCGATACGTACAACGGCTAAACCGTAGCTATAATGGGAGAGTGGGTATTTTTTAACAACAAGTATGGCAACAGAAAATATTCGAGGCTGTCGGAAAATGCTTAATCTGGTTTCCGGCTGGTGCCGCTTCGCATAAGCGCTTCAAGTCATTCCTCTCCTTGAAGAGATGAACTGAAAACATTTACGGAACGTCGGAAACAAGTCCAACTTGGAATCCAAATCGAACGTATCCGCGTTATCTTTCGTTTCGGCTTACGATCTGATCTTGAGACCGTCTGACACTGTCTGGGACTCGCTGTTTTCCGTTTCTATAGTCTCGTCTTGCGTGGACACGAGGTTCGATGTTGAAGAGGCGGCTTCCTGTTTCCCCGAGGGACTGGCCGAATCATCATCCTTCGCAGAATTCGCGCTAGAACTCTCAGCCGTTTCGCCCGTGGGAGAGGTCTGTCTGTCGTCGTTTGGTGACCCCTCTGACTTCTCAAACTGCGAGTCCGAGGAATACGAAGCTTCCGCTTCCGATTGAACCTAGACAAAAAGAAGACTTTCGTTGCCTATGAAGATTCTACCTGAGCGTCGGGCTCTCTCTGACAACCAACTCTCTTTACCGTTTCTACCGTCTCCTCTTGCGTGGCTACGAGATCCGACGCGGAAGGGCCAGCTTCTTGTTCCACCGTGCCAACGACCGGACCATTTTCGACAGAGTAGCAAATGCTCTCGGCCATCGGGACTGCGTGCGAGGTCTGCCTGTCGCCGTCTCGCGACTCGTAGCTCGCCGGTTGCGAGACCGAGAGGTGCGAAACTTCCGCTTCTACTTGGATCTAAGTAGAGGCCAAACCGCACATTACTTTCCGCAGCGACGAGACTTGATCGTCGGGTTGTCTCACCGTTTCGTCGAGGATCGTGTCCTTACTCTTGTAAAACAGACTCTTGCAGACGTATTGCGCCTGCTTGGGATCTATGCCCGCTTCCATCAGCGATATCAGCACGTCTCGCTCCGTGACAAGCAGCTCAGGATTCGCGTCGACCAGAACCACAGTTTTCCCAGCGGCGTTGCTCGGCTGCCTGTCCTGAGCGTCCATCGCTTGCTGATAAGCCTGCAGCTTCTCCATCACTTTGTTATCGTTCAGCACCTTCGGCGGCGTGGGCGGTCGAATCTCGGAGATGTGCAGCAGCTTTTGCGCGTGGATCAGGTCCTCCAGCTCTTCGTCCATGTCCGATTCCTCGTCCGGGATGTTCAAAGAGCTCTTCAGCTGGTAGATCTCATATAACATTCTATTCTGAAACAAAGGCAAGCAGTAAATTTTAAATTACTGGGAACGTTCCTTCTCTCGATCTGTTCAAGGCACTATTGTTATTCATACCATACTCAAAATTCCCTTATTTTTATCGAGGTGCTTCTTGAACACATCCTGCAGCTCCTTATCGGTATAGAGGCCACCCTGCATGATCTCTCTGGTGATGTCGTAGACGAAATTGATGTACTTCTTCTCGTCCTCTCTCTGACAAGCAAGTCGCTCGACGACTTTGTCGTCGTGATGAGAATCATCGTGGCTTCGCGAGGTCCTCGACGACACCGAGCGACGGTCGATCACTTCTCGCGTCGGAGAATGACACGTCGTTTTGACTCTTGTCGGGTCTAAAGTAGCAGTCGTGCAAGGAACGAAGACCGTATCCGTCTCGTCTTTAAATTTTCTTTCTCTACGAGGACGAAGAAAAGAGAAACTAAAAATAATTACACATTATCAAGGATAATCAAAAAGAAACGTACGTTGAGATAAAAATAGATACACGATTAATACGACTTAAATAGCAATACAAGTTCGACGCAGTCTCACCTCCGTTGCGGAAAATTTGCGGATGAGTCAGCCGCGTAAAGACTCTTCCGTGCGGTTTTGCATTCCTTTTCGTAAATTGCATTAGATATGAATTTTTTACGTTTCGACGCTGCAGTGGGCGACGCCGATCGTTGGCTCCTCGACGTTAATCGTTGTCGACGAAACACTTGACTGTTTGCTTTGCAACACGGTCGACCGCAGTTTCTCGACTGACGATGGTCCACATCACGAGAGAAACAACCCAGACATTCCCCATTCGACTTCATTCTTAATATGTCCTACATTGGCAAGTTGAAGAGAAATAGTGTGAGCTTAAAATTATCACTGTTTCCATCTGTTACTTGCAATAGATAGACACATTAGAATATGATTTTCAAAGTAATCACGCGGAATTGTAGATTACACTTGTAATTTGTTGTTGTTTTTTTTTCATCATTTGGAATGCGCCACTTGCAGTGAGCTTTACCATTGGATGATGCCGAGTATCGTAAGCTAGTCTGTCGATTATGTCGTCCGTCATTTCCGGGAGTGAGTAAATTCTTCTTTCGGCGGCTGGCTTACTTCTTTTGCTCCTTCTGCACATGTAACTCTTGTTCCTCGTGTCGATCACGCTCTTCGCCAGTAAAATCCGTCGCAGATGTTGGCTCATCGAGTTGTACGCTGCCAGTTGCTCGAAATAATTCTGTCCCGTTGGATTATACGCTGTGGCGACATGCAGTATTAGATTAGACATCCGTATATCGATCATCGACGTAATGAATACACTCACCGCTGCTCTTTAAATTAACTTCATGCATCTTGTCATTTCTGTTAATTCGAATAACTTTACTCGTGACGTATAACTTTACGAAACTTATAACGGATGATTATTAAGCGGTTTGTTTCCTCGAAAGAATTTGGCCGGTATGATAGTCGAGTGATGTCAAAAACTTGTCATTTTTCCTTATAGCTGTGCCATGTTTGCCCTCGGAGCTTTGTTGACGTTCTGCCGCTAAGCAACGGGCACGTGCTAAATTCCCGCCATTTGCACTCTATATCCTCGTTAAATATGTAGGAACTAGAGATGCGGTGATACAATTAATAGATTCCGATAAAACGTAACGTGACAATTATATTTTAACATGAAATGAGGAATAGATTACATTTGGCATTAAGTGTGCAGTTAGCGACGAGATGTAACTCTCACGTATATACTTACATACAAATGGAACGTCATGGAACGTCAATATCGTTATCAAAATATTAACTGCACCTTATTTGGTAAATGTTAAGAAACTTGGTCTAACTTAAATGCATATAAACATCTTCCTCCGCAACAGTCAATCGATATAAAAATATATTTTTCACATCTTACTATAAATCTGCATTAAGAAAACTTGTATATATAAACGTAAAACGACATGAATAACTCGCTGAGCGTTCTTCAATCTTCTCTAGTGGGTGTCCTTATGTGTGACGCGTTATTCTTTGGATAAATATACACTTGTGCCAAAATAGCAATATCAATTGCGACTTGAACAGCACCACATACTTGAAATTGCACCGGAGTATCCTTCAAGATAAAGTAGCAGGTCTTGAAAACATCCCCTAGCGTCCACATAGCTACCATAGTCACACTAAAAATGAAGTGGAATATCAATTGAATTCAGACATGCATACAAATCTTTTAATTATTTTCCTATTGTCCAAAATGTGTTTTACCTCATCCCTGCAGTGGATTTGTTGGAAGAGTTCCTTAGAAATTGAGGAACACCAAGCATAGCTTCTATCAACACCGCTAATAATCCAACAACTTCAATAAATATTGGTATATCCACAAATAAATACATTAATATACCACTTACAGTGGCAAATAGAATCATAAAAGCCAAGTAGGATTGAAAGTTTGTCCACTTCCAAAAAAATCTAACATCCAAATCTGTGGAAAAGATATTATTTTTATAAATCTATATAGCTAATATTATATATGTATAATGTATATAGCCTCTTCAATACTATGTTAATAAAATTGACCTTACCTGTAAACACATGCTCCTTTGGTTTAATTATCTGTGATCTGTTTTGTATATTGATACAAAGTTTAATCATAACAAACATTGCAAAAATCATGAGTACACTTTGCAACAAGAGGGGAAGTTCATAATGTTTGCCGAACCTGTGACAAATGTAAGTATATGAGTATCTTATTCTCTTACCATATATATGTAATTATAAATATATAATTTAAAATCTAGAGAGACAAAATACTTGGAGCAAAATATAACAATATAACTTAACATAAAACAAGTACAAACCAAAATAGTATACGGAGCGTGTTGGCGATTAAAAGAGTGAGACAAACATAAAGGGAGAATCCTTCCGCATCTTCTTTCCTCTTGATTTCCTTATATTGCGGTACATATGGTATAATTCCGCCGATAATCATCGCACCCGATGCGATCCAGCTGATTACGTTTTTCAATGTCAGCTCATACCTGTCCATCGCGACAGGCATCTACTTGAAGCATACCGTGTCTCGTATAACAATGCGCTAACACATCATATCACAAAAATTGCATGTGCAAATATTATAACGGTTTTAGGTTACGTCTGAGCTACTCGCCGTCCCTGTCACGCTGCCCATTTCCGCCAATAATGATAATATAAGCTCATATCTGTCTTTGATTTGTGACGTTAATAGACTCAATATCCTTGTATAATATGTCCAATTATAGCATCGTTTCTAACACCGTGCATTTATCGTCAGCATTTACTTCCGAGATAACACACACAGGCCACCTCCATTCTTTCGCGTGCTTCGGTCTGCGGGGTCCGCGACCTGTCAAAGAATGTGAAGTTTTATGAAGTTCCACAAACGGCCAGTAGAAATACCAAGAATGACTTAAAATCATTCAATTTGCAAATTAATTATGTCAATTATGCACAAGCAGAGAATATTATACGTATGTCAATACATTTATAAAACATGTGGAGAAATAAATTTATAACACACACATATATATATATATATTACTTTGATTTAAAAGAACCGCGGTATATCTCTCGTCGGTATGTAAGCAACAATCGGTAAATCAGTATTCTCTAATGACCTTTGGAGTGACTCGGAATCGCACGGTAGAAAAATGCAAATTGCCGCGTCGCTGGTCTCCCTACTTATTTTTAAACAAAAAAAGTACTGACAGTTCGCAATAGTAGAAAACACGATGCGTAGAAGAGATGGACTTTCGCGTCCACGTCGCTGTTAGTCGTCGTCGACCGTATCGCAAAAAATATGTAATGTATGGCAGTATTCTAATGATAACGATTTGCAAGACAATCATTCGATAAGCTGATAACGTACACGCACACATACACGCGCGCGCGCGCGCCTCGTTTTATCGCTTAATTGACACACAAGTGTAATGAACACGCTCCAGACCCTGATCGAGCAATTTTATCTCGTCAACGGAACGACCTGGGTGACTCGGAGTGTCAGTCGCGGTTAAACGAATTAATTCGTTTGCGCCTCTCGCCACAACTGGACGACTTCTTGACAGTCGCGAGTAATCAAGTATGTTCATTGAATTACGCGCGACGTCCAATTATCTCGAGAGCGGCCGATTGTACCGCGCTAATTAGTCGCAACTGCAAGCAACTCGTCGCCACTTTACGAATAAAGCGGCAGCAGCAGGATAAACCTAGTGATACCTACCGATTACGATGATCCATATTGTTAGCAACTAAAGTACAGCAAGCTGGAGTATTTAATGTTGAAGGTAATCTCTGTGTGTGTTCTCTTGTGTCACTTGAATAGATACAGGCATATTAAAACTGTAGCAACTTTTTGTAACATTCCATTCTATTGTGTATAGATGCACTGGTTAGCTATGATAATGTGCCTGTATGCTGGACTAGCTAGTGCACGCACAGAAGAAGACCAGCAGGCATCAAATATAGATGGAATTCCCAACTCTCCTCCAGCACAATGTTTCTACAGACCAGCAACGGACTGTCCAAACATGGGTGCGGATTCAAACAAGTGTCCTTGCAAGAAGATCACACTTGCCAATGTACCTGAACCCTATGCTGCGCTCTGTTGTAACATAAATAGTCAGAGTTTAGACTATGGTCTTTCTTGCATGGGTGAGTATTGTTGTCACTAGAGCTTCTTGCAAACAGCATAAATCTGCATCACAAATTGTTACAGTCAGATGCTATTGTTACAATCTGTATTAAATTATTTCAGGCTTTCCTTGGCTGAACATAAGCTATGTTCATATACGTAATGCAACCTTGGATACATTTAAAACAAGCGAGGTTCGATGGAGGAAACTGAAATCATTGGCTGTGACTGATGGCAGGATTAGTCGAGTGAAAGGGCAGTTCCTCATGAAGACACCCATAGTGTGCTTGAATCTCTCGAACAATGCACTGGTCGAGGTAGAGAATAACTCGTTGACGCGACTAGAGCAGCTTGCCACTTTGGATCTGTCTTATAACAATCTCACTCACCTTCCAGCTTTGAACACGAACGGCCGAGAATTCTGGTTAGACATCTCAGGTAACAGAGCCGTCGCGTTATCTTCGTTAAACTTATGTGCATAAAGCACCTGTCACAACACACATCAAGTATATGTACTTTGCCAAACATATCACACAGATACATGTTTATGTCACTAATCTCATGTCTCTTTCCACAGGGACAAACACGCTTTGGTGCCATGACATATACCAATATATCAACAGAACGGGCGAAATGCAAATCACCTTTAATCGCGAGAATGAGACTGTATGCTCTGCTAGCAAAACATGGCATTGGTTTAACACTACGGAGCAAGTGCCGCTTAAACAAGTCCGTTATCTCAGCTCGGTACGTAGCAACGATGTTACATGACGTTTCTCACATTTTAGGCGAGATAATCAGGATTAGTTTCTCGGCCTTTAGTTGCAAACCGAATGTCCGAAAGGCGATACTTGGCATTGTCAGTGTAATGTTAGCAGGCTGGACATTGTTGAGGGCAAGCCGCCTACCTTCGCCGTGTACGTAGATTGCAGCGGCATTCAACTAACGGAACTGCCAGAGAAGTTGCCGCGCAACACCATAACGCTCAATGTTTCCTATAATAACGTATGTTCGATGAAGTTCTATGCCGTGTACCGTCCCATATCATGTCAACAAAGCTTACCACTGCTTCATGAATAACCATACCATATTCCTCTTCAGATCACCGTCTTGGATGATCTGAGCACCAATCCGTGTTACGAACATCTACGTGAGTTCTACGCGGATTACAATAATATCACCTCGATAAACAAGCTAGAAGGCTCCAAGTTTCTCGACAATTATGCTCTCCTGAGTCTACGGTACAATAAAATCAAATCAGTAAGTAGAAGAATATGCATGAGACTCGTCGACGATGAGCAACAGCATTCTATGCTAATTACGATGCAATATGTTTCAGCTGCCAACGTATATCCTAAGTCCAAACGTATACAATAAGAACTTCGCGACTCTGAGCTCGCGGTTAGTCAAATTTGGCGGTAACGAATTACACTGCGACTGCAACACCGCTAAATTTCTAAAGGTAAATTGTGCTAGTTTCATGAAAGAGGGAGAAAAAATTTGATAAGACGCGATTGCGTGAGAGAACCTGTCTCGTCTCTTTCTCACAGGCATGGTTGCAGACGCGGATATTGGACGCCGACGAGGTGATGTGCGAGAATGTGAAGGAGAAAGTTGTAGATCTAGACGCGTCGAAGATGTGCGTGTATCCGGGAGACTGGACTGACTATATATATTATATTATCGGCATCGAGGTAATGATTCTCATCGGCTTGATAGTCAAGGTATCGTACGACTATTGGGTGTTGAAGACTGCAGGATATCTTCCGTGGCCGGCGAATAGAATGCCGAAATTACCTTGCGATTGGCTGTGCGAAAGATTCACAAAGTAATCTCTGTATGTGCAAGCCCATGACAGGCGTTTGATAAGAATTTATATCGTTTAAAACGTGTGCAATCGTTAAGAGAAAAAGATGTCAGGATATATATAAAAATTGCGTGTTGCGTTTATATCTAACCCAGTTCTGGGAATCTAATATAATCTGCGCGTATTTCTATCTCGACAGCGTGAATTTCATCGCTGGGCATCTCCCGATCGAGATCCGTCAGCCGAAACGAGTGCTTTAATATAATCGCGCAACTTGTGTGCAATACGAAGTATATTACAATATTTTTGCAAGAGGACAGTTTCATATTAAAGGAGAGTAAAGCGTTCTATGTAAAAGACTTAAGGAAATCATATATACGTAATATTACATATAAACTGTTCCCCTCTCCCCCAATAATATTTGTAAATGTAATTGTACTTTTGTGTATGTTTTTCTGCAATATCTTTTTTATATATGATCGTTTATATATTGCCCAAGTTTTTCAACCTCTGACAAATTTCCTCTTTGAAATGTTATATCGATCCTTTCGAACATTCGCGACATGTAAAAATAGATAAATTTGCAAAATATTCGAAAAATTAGAAATATGTTTACTTAACTTTACAGGTTGATTTTACTGCCATCTATTGCGATGTTTATTAATTATATTCTGTCTCTGTAAGTAAAACAGATATATAAGTTTTTAAATTATAAAATTTTTTATATTATATCTTGCATGAAATTCATTCAATCATTCAATATCTGATGAAGAATAAGAAGGTGGTTGTACATATTTTGTAATACATTCGATATATTGCAATTAATAAATGAACGAATGATATGTATATATATATATATTTGTTTAACGCATGTTTGTAGATGAAAACCGCAATAATGGAGACGTTTCATACACACGGTCCCATGGTGTAATGGTTAGCACTCTGGACTTTGAATCCAGCGATCCGAGTTCAAATCTCGGTGGGACCTAGCGACGAGTGTTTTTTTTTTATTTTTCTACCAATAAAGTATGTTTCGTCAATCTGATATAAATATATTAAATATATTAATTCACTCGTTACCGAGTGACAAACAAAAGCTGAAAAATACTGCTAGAAGTTGCAATCAAATCTATTCTCTTTAATTGCACTTTTTGTACTTTCTAGCCTTTTTCTTTCCCTGCATCTATTAGGTATATACATATTTTATTTTAAACAAAATTTAACATTTATTTATAGCTACAAGAAATGTAACATAACACAATTAAAGAGAACTGACTCATTATTAACAATAATAAACATAGTGCGTGATTCATACATAACCCATCCTACCCTAGTTCTCACCTAACCTAACCTAAGCTTAGGAGCACACACGATGAAAGCTTCAAATATAAATACAACGTGACGTTTAGGCATATGCTGGGTCGTTCTCGAGGATTAATTTTGCTGTAAGTCTGAAAAAATGACTGAACATTCCGAGTCCGTAGTAGTTATCAAAGCGAAACCTATTCGCAAAGTTTTCAAGGCTCCCGTGAGAGCTAGCAAAATTCCTCAAGAACTGCTGAACGATCCTTTGCTAAACTCTGCCATAGCAGCTTTACCGTCGAATTATAATTTCGAAATACACAAGACAATATGGAGAATCAAGGAGATAAAGGCGAAAAGAGTGGCACTCCAAATGCCAGAAGGTCTTTTGATGTATGCTACAACAATAGCTGACATTATTGAACACTTTACCGAAGCAGACACTGTTATAATGGCTGATGTTACTTATGGTGAGCATAGACAAGTAGTTAAACATTCCAATTACAATTCGATATACTTTCCATACCCATATCCACTTTATATACTTGACAATACTGTTAATATTTACTGTTAATATTATTATCAGGAGCTTGCTGCGTGGATGATTACACAGCACGAGCGTTAGATGCAGATTTTCTGGTTCATTATGGGCACTCCTGTCTCATACCTGTGGATCAGACCGCCGGTATCAAGGTGCTTTATGTATTTGTCAACATAAAAATCGACATCTCGCATTGCGTGGAGTGTCTAAAAGTTACCCTGCCAATCACCACAAAGTTAGCAATGGTCAGTACGATACAATTCGCCACCATGTTACAAGCAGCAGCGTCAGAGCTGAGAAGAGGAGGATATGAAGTCTCAGTGCCACAGAGCAAGCCGCTCAGTCCTGGAGAAGTACAATACATTCTTCTATATGTTTAAGGAACGAGGGTCGCTTTGTGGTAAAATCGTTTCTCCTAAAAGATACTAGGTTGCACAGCGCCGCAGGTCCGCTGCGCCGACGCGGTGGTCTACATAGGTGACGGTCGTTTCCACCTGGAAGCCGCCATGATCGCTAACCCGAAGCTCAGGGCGTTTAAATACGATCCGTACGCGAAGAAGTTAACCGAGGAGTTCTACGATCACGAGAGAATGTTGAACACCAGGCACGAGGCGATACAACGCGCCGCGGAGACCGGCAAATATGGCTTAGTGCTCAGCACTCTCGGTCGACAGGGCAGCCCGACCGTGCTGAAGACCCTGCAGAACAGAATCGAGGCGTTGGGGAAGGAAAATGTCGTGATACTGTTGTCGGAGATCTTCCCGGACAAAATTAAACTCTTCGAAGGCATCGACGCTTTCATACAGGTACAACTTGCATCAGATCGCTAAAAAAGAAGAGAGGAATTGCTTGATCGATTCAGCATCATTTAATATGCAAAATTCTGAGGATCTTTTCTCTCTCTCTCTCTCTCTCTCTCTCTCTCCCTCTCCTCTCTCGATATTATACAAGATATATTTGTATCGATACTGTTCAAGATTGCGTGTCCTCGACTGAGCATCGACTGGGGTGTCGCGTTCGAGAAGCCCTTTCTCACGCCCTACGAAGGAGCGGTCGCCCTCAGGATGGCGAATTTCGACAAGGAGCGGCCATACCCGATGGACTTCTACGCCACGGTCAGCCTCGGCCCTTGGACCGTCAATCACAAGGAGTCCGAGCTGAAGACACCCGATGCGTGTTGCGGCAAATGTAAAACGGACAAATAAAGAAGCCGATTGTCTCTGAAATCTACCCTGCCTCGATGACTACCGTTGACCGTGTCAGACCAAAGTCTCTCCCGCGCGCAATTCCCCCCGGACGGGGCGGTTCGCGAGAAAAATCGCCTTTCGCGAATCTCTCGTCGACGTAACGTTCGGGCTTGAGAAAGTGCATCGAAGCGTTATTCATATTACGACCCCCGTCATCTCCAAGTCGTTGGTGGTAAAACGATAATGGGGAGATAGAAGGGTCCGCGTGGGCGAATTACGTCATACGCCCACCTGTAGCCTGCTCGCAAATCTAGGGGGGTTGGAAGCTGCATATAACGGGTGTGCGGAGCGACAGCGCCGCGTCTCTCGTTGCTTTCATCCGTTCCACGTCGCGAGGAACGAGTCTCGAGAACGGGAAGGGTTGCAGAGGCGCGAGTTCGAGTCGCCCGACACGGAGCGACATGAGCTCTCGTGGGACACTTGGACGGGAGCCTGCGAGAGCTCGTCGGCGGACACACGGTGGGCAGACTGAAGGGACACGGGGTATATGAGGAAATAACGAGGGTGGAAGGCGGCGCCGGCCGCACCCCGGCGTCGCGACGTCAGTCGTCGTTCCAGCGTGGCTCAACAAGTACACGCGGCGCCGGGCGACGGATTCAAATTTCGGGAAACCGGGATACGCGGCTTTGTCGTGCGCCGAGAAATGCGTTGAACCGCGCGACCGAGCGGAGTGCCGATCGCGAGCGAGGGAATCGCGCGAGTCCTTTTTCTCTTTCTTATCATTCCCGGCGATTAATCAACAAGTATCCGCTGTGAAGATCGGTGAGAAGCCGAGATATCGCGGAGAATAACAAGCGAGATACGTCGCTTTCGAGTCTAAATTCGAAAGAAGACTTTTCTTTTCTCTCTCTCTCTCTCTCTCTCTCTCTCTCTCTCTCTCACACACACTCTCTCTCTCTCTCCTCTCTCTCTCTCTCTCTCAATCGGAGAATACAGATCTCCGGGTGTTTCGATTGTTCCTTCACCCGGAGGAAGGGACGCACGATGCGATCCAAGGTGACGAGCGAGAACACTTGGGAGACTAAGTGGGCCACGGAATCGTCGCAGAGCGGCAAAGGCGTGCGACACGCCGCCAAGAGAACGGGAACGTCAGGACTGAGGCTGTCGAGGTCCGCGCGGGGAAACACGGCGCGGGAGAGATCCCTCAGAAGGCTGGAGAGCAATAAACGGGAGCGCATGAGGATGCACAGTTTGAACGATGCTTTTCAGGTATGTAGAGGAGGTATGATTTATATTGTATACTCTACACGTCGGTAAGAGCCGGTCGCATGATCCGCAAGCAAGATTGTCTGTATCTTCTTTCTTCCAGTCATTGCGCGAGGTGATCCCGCATGTCACCAAAGGCAGACGACTGTCGAAAATCGAGACGCTGACGTTGGCGAAGAATTACATAGTGGCCCTGACGGACGTGATATGTGCCATAAGAAGCGAGGAGCAGCCGGAGGACCAGCAGACGAGCGTGCACGAGGCTCAGGCTTCCTCGGACGGCGAGCGATTGGAGCCGAGTGTCGTTCGCGTCAACATCGCCAGCAGATCGTGCGGCTCGGAGACTCAGAACTTCTATCAGAGTGATCATTCGCGGTGGGAGGACGATCTTAACAATTGCACGGGCCTTTGAAAAGTCCAAACGTTTTATTATTAGAGCACGATTCGGCGAATTGAGATCTCTTCCACGAGCGGCGTTTTCACCTGTCTTCCTCTCTTAGTCGCGCATGCCTTTTTGTTCGGCAAAGCTGTCTTTTGACGCGCCTGTATGAGCCTTAGCGTTACTAATAACCCGACTGACGTGTAGTGACTTAAGAGGATCTTCAATGTGTGCCAAAGAAACCTAGCGAGTGTAAAAGAAAAGAAAACGGAAAGTGATATATACGCGTACGGATGCTGATTAATACTAATACATTTATAAGATTTTATTTCGTATACGACGCTGTTAGTTTCCATAATAATGCGAGATGCAAAGAGGAGAAGAAGAGTATATATATATAATTTCGAGAAGTATAGTTTACAGAAGCACAAATGTTTTGTATTTACGCGCGAAGAAAGTTCGAGAGTTGCGTGGCGGATTTTCGTGCAACGTTAATTCCATGAACGAAACTATAAGATTTTATTAATTCGCCATTTTCTGGGCCTGTGTACACCTTGCCATTGAGGTTCACAAGAGCAAACGGGCTATATAAATATAACTATAATAAATAAAATATATTTACTATATAAATATATAGATACAATATATTATAATATATATATTCGCGCGTGCGCGCGCACGCGACACAATAAATTTAATTATATATTTGAGAAGTCTTCGAGTTTTTCGTCGATGCTCTTTGCCCCCTGCGTGAAAGTCACGCAGACTAAAATCGTATTTTCCAGCGCTCCATTGCACGAAATAAGTCTCTTGCATGATAAGTAATTGTTTCAACACGTTACCTTATATACAATTATACAAATGCACAGATACACAAACGATATCAGCCACTGCCGAATGAGATGGGCTGCGTCGTCAGGTCTTGCAAATTGACTAGCACCGCTGTTTTCGTTTCCGAGAATTTGGGTACGCATACTAGCCGCACCATTTGCCCTTCGTCACCTGCACACATTCACGATGCGTCAAATCTGTTCAAAGCTCAGCGATCAGTAAATGGAGTTGAGGAAGTTCTCACCTTCTACCAATCTCGAGTCGTATGTATTCATGTTTCCGGCAAAATATATATCCGGGCATTCCGTCATGACGAACGGGTCGTTCTTGAAGAACGGGTGAACCGGCAACGTGTTCGGGCCGGTTGGAGCGTAATGCCTCCAAGTCAAAGTACGCTCCATCCAATCCAACGGGCATACTTCATCCGATTTGGCCACCTTCAAGATGTCTGCGATCGGCTCGCCACAGGAACCAGCTACGACACGACCGCCGATATCGCCGATCCAGGGATTAGTCACCCCGTGCATGCTCTTGAACCTGCGTTCAACATCTGCCTGTTGTATTAAACAAAAGAACCTCGACGAATGCTACGGTGCTCGACGACGATGGTGTCTGCGCTACCTGGCCGATTTCTGCAGAGTACACGGATGAAACGGTTGCTGGGGCATACTGTAGTAGGAGGTCGGGTCGAACTGCCCCGGCATCAGCACGACGTAACAGCAATGGAGGATACTGGCGAGGAAAGAGTCCAGCTTCTGCATCGCCATTAGATCTTCCTTAATCTTACGTTGATCCTGCATTTTAGTCTCATAATAGCCTTTGTAGTTGTATATTTTGGCAGAACTTCGAATGCTGTTCCCTAAACAATTGAAAAGTTCACTTTAATAAGTTTTACATCGCTACTGATTCTGCAAAATATAGATGACTCTCACCAGCAATAATGACTTTAGTGACTATTGCTTCTTCTTTCTGCGCATTTGTGCATCCTGCCATTCCAGTTACCCATTCTAAAAGCAGGTCCAAACTAAGGTCATCTGTATTATTCACCAGATCCAAGCCAGAGACCAACAGAATTTTGCCACCCTCTGTCAAGGAGCCATTTGATGTACAGGGTTTTGAGCAATATCCTGGGAAACACCAGTCCTCTACCTAAAAGCAGTTTAGCAAGTTGAACTTTTGTTTGCAGATAAAATGCAATAATTATAGGTAAAGGATGAACTTTCTTTTTAACTTGCTATTAGTAGTACATATTTTTGCATAAAGAATATGAAAATGACAATTAAAATTGTTGTCTCAATTGTATATAATCATTATATAACTAATATGATTTTTTTCTGAAATTTTCTGAGATGAGACAACTTGTATATAGCTATTCTACTTAATATACATTAATATAACATTAATATATAATAATATAATAATATAAATATATACCCAGAAAGCTCCAGTTTCTGTTTCATGTCCAAATACCGCACATACAACTCCTGTGATGATTTCTTGCATATCCATGTGATTTCCCATTAGTCTAACACGTGATGTTTCATCCTCCAGGAATATTTTGATATAGTTGGATGTGTAATTCTGACTTGTCTGCATTCCCTGCTGTGGCTCATTGTTGATGTCACGTAATAACGAAAGTTTTAACTTTTCCTTTAGATCGTCTTTACATAGCACTCCTATCAAAATGTAAGATTTTTCCTTATCTTCCACAACCAGATGCGAGATCTCCACGTGTGAATAGCCCACTATACATAAACAAGATATAATATAAATAGTTTCTGCTAAATTAAGAAAAAGTTGTAATATAATAAATATGACTCACCCCATTTCAATTTCGCTTTGCGCAATGTGTCTTCTCTCAAATCGTTCAGCCTCGCTGTATATATATTGAGAGAATTGTTATCGTATCTTCTGTCGAGCAGTTTGAATCTGCCAAAGTCATTGAAGGAAACAACTTTCCGCTTGTATTCGTCGCACTCCATCATTATTTCAAATTCGCGGAGACTAATTCGTCTCTGAAATTTCTCAAAGTCAATAGTTTCATCATTTGAATAATTTGATAAACAGTCATTGCGCTAAAAAGAACTGAAAGTCGACGGATGGAAATCGATCATGTTCGATTCCTTTTGATTTTTATCCCTCGTTGGTAAATAGAGATCGAGAAAAATTCGTCATGCTATTAAAAATCAGCTAAAAATAAAATATCTATTTGGTGGTTACAGAGAGTAACCTGAGAGCGGCCAATACGACATTTTCTGCGACACCGACTTTCCGCACTGGGAAAGGACGCCATCTGCATCCATTCTGAGAGAACTACGATAGTACATCCACTTTCAGGTCTCGGTGGTAAAATCTGCATATGGTGGAAGTCCATGCTACATCCACTTTCAGGCGGTTTATGTCCGTGCTGCAATGACAGTTGTCATCTCTATGCCAGACTATGCCCGGTGGTCTAAAAAGAGCGGGAGAGGGGGGAGGAGCAGAAAAAATAAAAGTACGTATTAAATGTTAAATCTTCGAATATATATTGCCGTATCAAAGTCTCTTCTATAATAAACAATTTGACATGTATGGAGACGCATGATGTATCGTTGTCCGCGTCCCGTTCACTTCGTCTTGTTTTTTAATTCAGCATCCCGTCCGCTCCGGACATTCGCTCGTGGCACTGACAGTGGCCGTCGGTGAGCATTCGATCCGCTCGGAGGAGCACGTGTTATTCACGTAATTAACGTGACGAGACTCCGATTATAAATATTCCGCGAGTCGACGAAATATTTGAACTTTTAAAAAAAGTATCAAAGAAAATCACGTTAATGTTGTCATGGGTAAAATCTCACCCCGGTATATATTTTCTTATTTTCGAAATAAAAAAAGCCAAACGAATGCAATTAAATGTTATTTATCATCATTGAATATTAAATGAAAAGTAGAAGAGTTATTGTCCGCAGCGGATAATCTCCCTGTATAAAATGTCGAACTGAAACATATTAAAAAGTATTGACATTTTGAATACGTCTGAATTCTGCTTTTTGATCCGAAGAAAGGGAAAATAAAAAGTATTAGTTCCCATTAAATTTCACCGCGCTAAATGCGGCAGTAAGATGGCAGTAGTGAATGTTTCGCATTAACAAGGATTCAATTCGTTTCAAATATGCCTTGTATTCAATCGCAATCGATAATTTTTAAATGCGAACTTTCGTATTGAAAAATATTCACTTCTTCTCCTAATCGTTTTCGGATTCAGAGGCATACAAGATTTTCACGTTCTATTCCCCGTCGCATTAAAAAGTATTCACCCGCGATCCAATCTGAGAGCAGAATTCGCGACAAAATCTCGTGAATATGAAACAATACTTTTAAATACGACATTTTATACAGGACTAATATTTAATAAGAGCGCGACTAAATTCGCATAGGATGAAATTCCATTCTTTAACGCTACTATGACCTTCAATTATTCTCTGAAAACGGCGTCACAACAACTTACACTCTGTACAATTAGTTGCTAACACATTTTCTAATCGTACACATTCCTCTTTAATTAACATAAAGCTAACAAATGTCCGATGCTTCGACAGAGTAATTTTCTTTATTTTCAGTAATCAATAAATAGAGTGCATCAATGTCGCGTACAGTTGAAAGGCCTCCTCGCATTCCCCTCGTCGTTCCGAAACCTTCGAGAAAACAAGAGACGCTCAAAGGCAAGTCTCTCTTGCTTCAACCGCCACCGAGGCCCGCAATGTTTGCATCGCACCGATTGTGTTGATCGGCTCGCGAGCGACGATACTTTTTGCCCTTCGTATTATAATACTCGCGCACCTCGTGTATTCGACCTCATTCCATCAGCAGCAGCCGTGCGCGACGCTCTCGTCACTTCCGTCTCGTGTAATTAAAAGAAATATATCTCGTCGGTCCTCGAGATACTCAATCGACATCGCGTCGGCATCTCATTTATTAACTGCACGGTCGAATCGCGAATATCAGCATTAGAAGCGTGAGCGAGTGAAATCCGAAGGACTTCAGCAGTCGAGAAGCAGAATGCCGGCAGTGATACGTCACGTTTCCAGGTATGTGGAATCATTTATTACGCGGGAGGTCTCCGATAACGAGAGCGTACGTTTGACGAATTTTCCGGGAATAAGAAGTCGGAATTTCGCACTCGGCACTCACAATCCGTCATCATCCGACTAGTAATCATCACTTTATGAATTTGCAATTACTCTCGTCAATCTCTGTCTGTCTATCTATTTATTGCGTTGTTGTATACAAAAGATATTGATCCAGACAGAGACGGATAACGGTCCATGGACGTGGATCTCGAATTCATCATGTTCTCAATCACACATTCTGAATCATTCCCAATTCCTGTGTGAGAATATTGGTCTTGTGTAGAATATTCAATGTCATATCGCTTCTTAGACTGCGACCTTTTTTGTTTTCGGTCAGCGCTTCTTTCAAGTTTGTTTACTCTTGTTACGGGATCTGAATTTAAATGTCCATCCGTAAAAGAATATTTTCGAGAACACACAACTGTTGTCTCCGCTTCTTATTGTCATTTTCTTTCGTCAGCTCTTTCAAAAGCTCCTATCTAGACATTCAATGTCAATAAAGAAAAAAAATCGTAGCGAATATTCTCCACTCATCCCGACCAACCATTTTTTTTCTACCGCAGCTTACCAACCAAGAACGCTAAATTTTTGTTCCAGACGTTGCGGGAAGCAAGTCCGGCGGACGCGGATGCCGCACCGGAGGATCCGGTTCGGGCAGAGCAGGGTCGGCCGGAAGGTAAAGTTTACAAGTTTCCTACACATCTGTGTTCAACTCTTTACGATATTTGCCTTTGTAACTTGTTCCCCACCAGCTCTCTTGAAAGCTTCAAGTCCCATTTAAATTTTCAATTTTGGAACAAAAATATAAAGATAAAAATTCCGTATCAAAATATATCCGTATTTTCGATTGGTCCCGATAAAAGATATTCTCTCTCTACCGCAGGTTATCAACCGGGAAAATTATTTTTCTGTTTCAGTTGTTGCGGAAAGCAACAGCAATCCGGTGGACGCGGATGCTGCACCGGAGGATCCGGTTCGGGCGAAGCAGAGTCGGCTTGAAGGTAAGTTTACAAGTTTACTATAGTCCTCTGTTTGACCCTTAGCGATCTAGAGCTGGGATATAATTTCCGGCTCGACTTGAATTACGATCGCAGAGGGTAAACTACTCTTTTACTCGCCCGCACTCGTTGGTCAAATCTGATGAGCAAATGTGAATTTTTTGTTACAGAGTTGAAGCGGAACGTGGCCGGCTCTGACTGCAAGTCGTTTCGGTGAGTTAAAATGAAAAGAGAAACAAAATTCTGCATGACGGATGTGGGACTAAAAAATATCGTTCGAGTCAATGCGAATTGCAAATAGATACTTGCATGTGTGTATTTGTGACGTTGAATAAAATACATTGCTCGAAACAATCAGGGGATTACTTGATCGATAGCCTGCATTACATACAAGATTTAAAATACTGAATGATTCTCTTTTGATGTTCAGTCATCTGAATAAGAGAATATTCATATGTACAAACGCGACACCGACATCAGCTGCTTCATTTTTATTTTTCAAGCGGGCCGCAGAATTACTTAACGATTTAATTATTTGACAATATTCAATTGTCCGTATAAAATATATTCATACTTAAATGCCGATATCGTTAGCTACTTTTCTTTTATTTGCAAAACAGGCTGTAGAATTATTTGGCAATATTGTCCATTCATCACAATCCCTATTGTCTCGAGTAGCGTATAATGCGCGTAGAAATTGCGCCAGCGCACGCCGAGCTTGAGGTATTCTCGCTCGCGTGCCTTTGAATATCGCGATCGCAGTTGTCAATATACGCGTTTTTACTCGCATTGCTAACAAAGAAAACTTAAATTCTCATTTCGCCAAAGTATCGCGAACGTAAGCTTCGTCATGACAGAGCTATAATGCGTGAAAACTTTGCCCCGCTCCTCTCTCTTTGCGCTCCCTAAGGGGGACCGGTTTCTGATTGTCTAATCTTTCCTCGCGTGCATTCGCGTCGCGAATATTTCACTCGTAGATATCGATAATCCCACATTTTCGCGACTTTTCAGACGCAATCGCAAAAAGCACCGTAAAAATCCGTTGGACGAGTCAATAAATTTTCAAACGGTTCTTACTCCTCCCCGATCGAGTTTATAGAGTCCGTTTCGCAGCGCGCAAAAAGTTTCCACCGATGGCGAGTAAAACGTTCGTTAATTGATGTAAATATCGCCGTTCTAATACGGCGTATCGACCGCGTCGCGGAAGTGTGATGAAAGTGTAGCGATCACCGTGGGACGAGCTGCAAGATGGATGTTGTCTCCATGCGCGACATGGAGAGCGGCAGCGGACATGGGCGGACATTGGTGGATCTGGTTGGATGCAACAGGACATCATCAATATCATCATTGGTGAGTGTCTGACTCAAAGCTCGCAGAAAGAACTTTTATTATTACTTTATTATTACTTTTATTATTACATTGTGCATGCCGCAAATTTGCATTGACTCTTGTAACGAAAAATATATTCCATGAATTATTGTCCTATATTATTGCCATATATTGTTGCCACATATTGTTGCCATATATTGTTGCCATAAATTGTTGCCATATATTGTTGCCGTATATTATTACCATACATTATTCCCATATATTGCCATGTATTCTCGCCATATATTATGGCCACTTGAAATCGCGCGAGCAATCAAGAAAACTGAATTTATCGGTAATCGCAAAGGCGCGGCAGACGTCACAAATGGATGTTAGCAGCCGGTCCCAGGGTTGACCAATAACAATACTGTTGCTGCAATTTAACTTTAAACAACAGAGGCCTCAGATCATAAGAAACTTTTTATCGCGGACTAACCTTTCGAACGGAATGTTCCCGAGAAGCGCTCTTGAGATAAATGGAAGTTATAAGCGAACCTCATCGATAGCATACTTAACCTTCGATAACTCCTAAAGGTCTCAAGATACAGGAACGCTCTATTGCAATATAGATATATCAACCCTACTTTGACCATAAAGCTCGACTTTCAATTCACAGTAGAAACGGAGATATTCACATCACAAGTTAAACATTTTAACTTATTATATCTCCTAAACGGTACAAGATACAGGAACGCGCTCTTGCCACAATGTAGTCCTATACCAACCCTAAGCTTACCATAAATTTCCACACTCAATTTCCAGTAGAAGCGGAGATATCAAAGGTAAAAGTTGGAAAACTTAAAGCTCCGATATCTCCTAAACGGCTAGAGATACAGGCCTGTTTCTTGCACAAAATGTAGTGCTCTAAAAACCATACATTTCACCAATAATTAAGACACTCAACTCCCAGTAGATGCGGAGATATCAACGAAAAAAGTTGGAAAAATTTAACCTTCGATATCTCATAAACGGTTAGAGATACAGGCCTGGTTCTGGCACCAAATTAAAGTGCTCTCAAAACCCTACATTTTGCCGTAAGTGACGACTCTCTACTCCCAGTAGAAGCGAAGATATCAACGGAGAAAGCTTGGAAAACTTTAACCTTCGATATCTCCTAAACGGTTAGAGATACAGGCCTGGTTCTGGCACCAAATTAAAGTCCTCTCAAAACCCTACATTTTGCCGTAAGTGACGACTCTCTACTCCCAGTAGAAGCGGAGATATCAACGGAGAAAGCTTGGAAAACTTTAACCTTCGATATCTCCTAAACGGTTAGAGATACAGGCCTGGTTCTGGCACCAAATTAAAGTCCTCTCAAAACCCTACATTTTGCCGTAAGTGACGACTCTCTACTCCCAGTAGAAGCGGAGATATCAAACGAGAAAGCTTGGAAAACTTTAACTTCGATATCTCCTAAACGGTTAGAGATACAGGCTTCGGACAGGTACCAAATTAAAGCCCTTTCAAAACCCTACATTTTGGACTACATGGACGACTCTCTACTCCCAGTAGAAGCGGAGATATCGACGGATGAAAGGCTGGATTCGCGGAGAAATTGGAAATTAAACCTTCGATATCTCCTAAACGGTTAGAGATACAGGCTTCGGACAGGTACCAAATTAAAGCCCTTTCAAAACCCTACATTTTGGACTACATGGACGACTCTCTACTCCCAGTAGAAGCGGAGATATCGACGGATGAAGGCTGGATATCGACGGAGAAAGGTTGGAAAACTTTAAACCTTCGATATCTCCTAAACGGTTAGAGATACAGGCTTCGGACAGGTACCAAATTAAAGCCCTTTCAAAACCCTACATTTTTGGACTACATGGACGACTCTCTACTCCCCAGTAGAAGCGGAGATATCGACGGATGAAGGCTGGATATCGACGGAGAAAAACTTTAACCTTCGATATCTCCTAAACGGTTAGAGATACAGGCTTCGGACAGGTACCAAATTAAAGCCCTTTCAAAACCCTACATTTTGGACTACATGGACGACTCTCTACTCCCAGTAGAAGCGGAGATATCGACGGAGAAAGGTTGGAAAACTTTAAACCTTCGATATCTCCTAAACGGTTAGAGATACAGGCTTCGGACAGGTACCAAATTAAAGCCTTTCAAAACCTACATTTTGGACTACATGGACGACTCTCTACTCCCAGTAGAAGCGGAGATATCGACGGATGAAGGCTGGATATCGACGGAGAAAGGTTGGAAAACTTTAACCTTCGATATCTCCTAAACGGTTAGAGATACAGGCTTCGGACAGGTACCAAATTAAAGCCCTTTCAAAACCCTACATTTTGGACTACATGGACGACTCTCTACTCCCAGTAGAAGCGGAGATATCGACGGATGAAGGCTGGATATCGACGGAAAGGAAAGTTGGAAACTTTAAACCGTCAGGTATCTCCGCTTCTACTGGGAGTAGAGAGTCGTCCATGTAGTCCAAAATGTAGGGTTTTGAAAGGCTTTAATTCGTGTACCTGTCCGAAGCCTGTATCTCTAACCGTTTAGGAGATATCGAAGGTTAAAGGTTTTCCAACCTTTTTCCTCGATATCCAGCCTTCATCCGTCGATATCTCCGCTTCTACTGGGAGATAGAAGCGTCGTCCATGTGTCCACAAAATGTAGGTTTTGAAAGGGCTTAATTTGTACCTGTCGAAGCCTGTATCTCTAATCGTAGGAGATATCGAATCAGTTAAAGTTTCCAAACGCTTCTCACGACGATATCTCCGCTTCTACTGGGAGTAGAGAGTCGTCCATGTAGTCCAAAATGTAGGGTTTTGAAAGGGCTTTAATTTGGTACCTGTCCGAAGCCTGTATCTCTGTATCTCTAACCGTTAGGAGAATGACCGAAGGTAAAAGTTTCAACCTCTCCCGTCAGATGTAATAGTTTTCCAAGCCCTTCTCCGTCGATATCTCCGCTTCTTACTGGGAGTAGAGAGTCGTCCATGTAGTCCAAAATGTACGGTTTTGAACAAGGGCTTTAATTTGTACCTTGTCCGAGCCAATTATCTCTAACCGTTTAGGAGATATCGAAGGTTAAAGTTTTCCAACCTTCTCCCGCGAATATCCAGCCTTCATCCGTCGATATCTCAACGTTCTATCTGGGAGAGTGAGAGTCGTCCATGTAGCCAAAATGTAGTGGTTTGAACGGGCTTAATCTTCGTACCTGTCCGAAGCCTGTATCTCTAACCGTTTAGGAGATATCGAAAGTTTAAAGTTTTCCAACCTTGTCTCCGTCGATATCCAGCTTCCTCCGTCGATATCTCCGCTTCTACTGGGAGTAGAAGTCGCCATGTAGTCCAAAATGCTAGGGTTTTGAAAGGGCTTTAATTTGGTTACCTGTCCGAACCAGGCCTGTATCTCTAACCGTTAGGAGATATCGAAGCTTTAAAAATTTTCCAAAGCTTTCTCCTGATATCTCCGCTTTCTTACTGGGAGTAGGAGATCGTCCATGTAGTGCCAAAAGTCCAGGGTTTTGAGCAGCCTTTAATTGGTGGCCACAGCCTGTATCTCTAACCGTTTAGGAATATCGAAGGTTAAAGTTTTCCAAGCTTTCTCCGTCGATACTTCCGCTCTAATCTACGGGAGTAGAAGTCGTCAATTACGGCAAAATGTAGGGTTTTGAAAGGACTTTAATTTCTGTGCCCAGAACCCAGCCTGTATCTCTAACCGTCGTTAGGAGATATCGAAGGTAAAAGTTTTCCAAGCTTTTCTCCGTTGATATCTCCGCTCTACTGGGAGGTAGAGAGTCGTCACTTACAGCGCAAAACTGTAGGGTTTTGAGAGACTTAATTTGGTGCCCAGAACCAGCCTGTAATCTCTCAACCGTTTAGGAGATATCGAAGCGTTAAAGTTTTCGTCCACAGCTTTCTCCTTTGGATACTTACGCTTCTACTGCGGACTAGAGAAGGTCTGCTCACTTACGGCCAAAATATTAGTGTTTGAGAGCACTTTTAATTTGGTGCCAGAGACCAGACGCAATCTCTAACCTTAGGAGGATATCGAAGGTTAAATTTTTTCACACTTTTTTCGTTGATATCTCCCGCATCTTACTGGGAGTTGAGTGTCTTAGATTATGGTGAAATGTATGGGTTTAGAGCACTACTTTTGTGCCAAAGAACAGCCTGTATCTCTAGCCGTTTAGGAGAGAATTCGGAGCTTTAAGTTTTCCAACTTTTACCTTTTATATCTCCGCTTCTACTGGAATTGAAGTGTGGAAATTTATGGTAAGCTTGGTTGGTATAGGACTACATTGTACGCGTATTTATCTTGTACCGTTTAGGAGATATAATAAGTTAAAATGTTTAACTTGTGATGTAAGATCTCCGGTTTCTACTGTTGAATTGAAAGTCGAGGCTTTATGGTCAAAGTAGGGTTTAATATCTATATTGCAATAGAGCGTTCCTGTATCTTGAGACCTTTAGGAGTTATTCGAAGGTTAAGTATGCTATCTGCATAGGTTCGCTTATAACTTCCATTTATTCTCAAGAGCGCTTCTCGGGAACATTTCCCCGTCTCGAAAGGTTAGTCCGCGATAAGTTTCTTATGATCTGAAGGCCTCTGTTGTGTTAAAGTTAAATTGCCAGACAACAGTATGTTATTGGTCAACCCTGGGACCGGCTGCTTCCAGATTTGTGACTCTGCCGTGCGCTTCTTATATACCGTATAAATTTCAGTTTTCTTGATTGCTCGCCGATTTTCAAGTGGCCATAATATATTGGCGAGAATACATGGCAATATATGGAATAATGTATATGTATAATACGGCAACATATATGCAACAATTTATGCAACTATCTATAATATTGGCAACATGTGCAACCAATATATGGCAATATATATTTTTAATTCTTATATCGTTACAAGAGTCAATTGCAAATTTATCGCATAACTGTTAATAATAAGAGTAATAATAAGAGTAATAATAAAAGTTTTTCTTGCGGAGTTGAGTCAGACACTCACCAATCATAGAGTATTGGATGACTGTGCCTGTTGCATCCAACCTGATCCACTTTGTCCGCCCATGTCGGCTGCCGCTCTCCATGTCGCGCATGGAGACAACATCCATCTTGCCGAGCTCGTCCCACGGCGATTCCTACACTTCATCACATTGCCCGCGACGCGGTCGATAACGCCGTATTAGAACGGCGATATTTACATCAATTAAACACGCGTTTTCACTCGCGCATCTGGTGGAACTTTTTGCGCGCTGCGAACGGTACCTCAAAACTCGATCCGGGAGGAGTAAGAACCTGTTTGAACAATTTATTGACTCGTCCAACGGGTTTTTACGGTGCTTTTTGCGATGCGTCTGAAAAAGTCGCGAGAAATGTGGGATTATCATCGATATTCTACGAGTGAAATATTCGCGACGCGAATGCACGCGGAGAAAATCTAGACAATCAGAAACCGGTCCCCCTTAGGAGCGCAGAGAAGACGGAGGGGGGCACAATGTTTCACGTATATATAGCTCTGTCATGCGAAGCTTACGTTCGCGATACTTTGGCGAAATGGAATTTAAGTTCTTTCTTGTTAGCAATGCGGTACAAAACGCGATATATGACAATCTGCGATCGCGATATTCAAAGGCACGCGAGCGAGAATACCTCAAGCTCGGCGTGCGCTGGCGCAATTTCTACGCGCATTATACGCTACTCGAGACAAATAGGATTGTGATGATACTGGACAATATTGCCAAATAATTCTACACCTGTTTTGCAAATAAAAGAAAAGTAGCTAACGATTATCGGCATTCATAAAGTGAGGATATACTTTTATACGGACAATTGAGAATATGTCAAATAATTAAATCGTAAGTAATTCTGCGGCCCGCTTGAAAAATAAAAATGAGCAGCTGATGTCGGTGTCGCGTTTGTACATATGAATATTCTCTTATTCAGATGACTGAACATCAAAAGAGAATCATTCAGTATTTTTAAATCTTGTATGTTAATGCAGGCTATCGATCAAGTAATCCCCTGATTGTCGAGCAATGTATTTTATTCAACGTCACAATACACACATGCAAGATCTATTTGCAATTTCGCATTGACTCGAACGATATTTTTTAGTCCACATCCGTCATGCAGAATTTTGTTTCTCTTTTTTACATTTTAACTCACCGAAACGACTTGCAGTCAGAGCCGGCCACGGTCCGCTTCAACTCTGTAACAAAAAATTCACATTTGCTCATCAGATTTGACCAAACGAGTGCGGCGAGTAAAAGATAGTTTACCCTCTGCGATCGTAATTCAAGTCGAAGCCGGAAATTATATCCCAGCTCTAGATCGCTAAGGGTCAAACAGAGGACTATTAGTAAACTTGTAAACTTACCTTCAAACGACTTCGCCCCGAACCGGATCCTTCCGGTGCAGCATCCGCGTCCACCGGATTGCTGTTGCTTTCGCGCAACAACTCGAAACAGAAAAATAATTTTCCCGGTTGATAACCTGCGTGAGATAGAGACGAGATATTAATTTATCGTTTGATCCAATCGAATAAACGGATATATTTTTATATCTGACATCTCTATAATCTTTCACACTTTGTGAGTCTTTCTCATATTAAACCTTAAATAATAATTTAAATATGTATAGCTTCGTCTCACACTCTTCAGAGTATGAGAAGAACGAATCCCGGCAACGACAGCGATAGTATCACAAAAGTCAAATATTTCTCGTATAATGCGACACTAGTTGACGTACCTCAGCTAGAGTGGTAGGAAATTGTGTCGAAATATTATTATTTACTTAACTGCTGCACGACCTGCAATCTCCCAAGAACGTGAGCATCGTCAAACGAGGTTGACGCAATCGCGATCGCAGTCGTACTGCGCATTCAACGACAGCACGATCTGCGAAACAACCAAAAGTTCTAAGGAATTTGGATCTTTGAGAGTTCCGAGCTTCGTGCTAGAGATAAATAACATAGTGAGAGTTCATGATAATCGGGACTTTCAGTGCGCTCCGGCAGTGCCCTAGGCGAAGCGCAGATGAGTATCTGCTTACGATTCTCTTTCCTTATTGAAATTAGCGAAATGTATCACGATAAAGACTTTTGAAAGAAAGCTGACGAAACAAAGATGAAAAGATAGAGAATGCGCGGCACGACACATCAGTGTTGTGTTTTGACCCCGAAAAATTGACTCTCCTCCTCACGAGAAGAGCTTGACTATGATCGAATATAGAATGGGCAGATGCCTTTTGCAACTTTATCAAGAGGAGTAGACACAAACTTCATACATAGCGAGCTGCTCTATCCTGAGAAACAAATACAGAGCCGAAACTGTTATCCTTCACTCCGTGCACTAACCTAAGCAATAGCCACTTTCGTGTTACAGATGCGAAAATATTCTACACGGTTGAAAGACCTCCGAATCCTCCATCACAGCAGCCGAAAATTGTGATCTAGAGATTACAGAGATGTCAGTTGCTTAGGATTGAATTTACGAATGCACAATTCACGAAATCCTACGCTCACCACGTGCCGCCCAGCTAGTTCCGTCTCTGTCGAGATTCATATTATCCTATGTGAATATACAATTCAGCGAACGCGAAAAACTACTAGCACTAGACAGTGACACGTAGATGACGATGAAGTACACTCCATGTGCTCATTCACTTGACTCAAATATATGTAGATACTACAGGCCATGAATGACGTATTTCAGTGCGTGTGATCTTAGCCTGCAAAAAATTTGGGGCATTTTCTTCACGATATTCAGTCGTTCCCGAAGACGAAAAAATTTCGTCGCAAAACACGTCGCTACTTGAGTGTGGTGTGTTCCCTGGTATTCATATTAAAGGTCGAGACTTGGACCAAGCACAAGGAGATTTAATAATATGAGATTCCCACCGTGTACTGAAACTACTGTCAGCGTATCTCGACTGCCGTGTACAGATTTTGACTGTCAATACATAGCTGGGAAAAAGTCACTCTGCGGCAAGTTTCCTAACATCGCTCAATACGCTCTCCATCGCCCCTAATAATATCGCGATCCTCGACGTAGCACGTAATAAATAAGATAGAAGCGCGCACTGTCGAAATGTGAAATATCTACAGCTCCCAGGAGCCAGACGAGATAGAAAATGATATACTATTTAGATTACACAGAGACGAGGTGACGACTGAAGCTGTCGCGCTACACCGTAAGGACTGATGATGGAATGAAGGGATCGACCATAAACACGAGGTGCTGTGCAAGAATTTCACGTAATACGAAGGCACAGATCTAGACATAGATCGTCCCCGACCCTCGCATCGCTATGCTCCGCCCGCTGTCCAATAAGTCAAACATCACAACGGAGTTGGTGCGACGTGCGAACAGACCATATCGCTGCGTGCAAGATTGAGATTTCGTGTTCCTCTTGCTCCCGTACTGCGGATTGCAACGCCATAAGACATTCCGCTTAGAGAGCGATTGCGCGTGTTGACGTCTACTGATTTTCTCGAAGATTTCAAGCGAACGATGTTCATGGAGTATTGGCAGGGAAGAAAGGCCTCTGTCGACGAGACTATGAACAGTATGATGCTACCTCGTTCATTCTCATATCTCGACACATTACTGAAAAGATAAGACACAAAAAAATACGTGCTGCTCTGAAGCCATCGGACCGAATCGTTTAGGCTGTGTAATGTTAATTAAATAGCAGACACAATGGACGCCATCTATTGAAAAAGGTGTTCGACGTTCGTAATGCAAGCTAGAGTGTAGCAGAGTAGCCTGAAGTATGTCCGAATTGACGGCCGTGTTTCTTCAGAGAAAGTATCGGTTTGTAAGTTCACGTACACGTTTATATGAGAAACGCGAGATTCAATCCTATGCGTAATTTAGTCGCCGCTACGTATAATGACATTATATTAGTCCTTGGTATAAAAAATATTCTCGTGTCGCGCTTTAAGGCGATACTCTCTAAAACCAGGCATATTGTTCAGTATTCACAGAGAGATCTATACCTCGAGTCGCGAAATCTGCTCTCAGAATGTGTTCAAAAATCGCGTGGCGATGGCGCCCCCCGGTAGTGCGCCCTGTGGAATTACTCTTTCTTCATTAAAAATGCGAAGGTTGCCTAAATAGACCAACGTCCAGCAACTTAAGTTCTGCTTATGCCGTCTGAAGTTCTTCCCCGCACAGATCTACGCACCTGTAGGAGTACAGATAACCGGATCATCTCCTTCGTTAGCATACGACGACCAAGTTGTTCGCCATCTTAAACCATATTTATTTTGCGGATGTAAATGCGAGGACACGAATTAATAACGAGGGCATAATTGATGTAAACAATACCGGAAGGTTGTTAGAGTAGACCTGCGGCTTATTAATGACAGATAACACGTGCACGAGCTGCGCAGTCCTTACTGCCGCATTTAGTGCGCATTGTTGGGGGGTGTTTGGTCGTGTGGCTGCGTGTTGAAATCGTTGTGGGATGACTGTATATAGCTTGTTATTTGTCGTGCCGCTTTCTGTGCGGATCTAAAAACGCGAGTAACTTGCAGAGCCGATTCGACAAATGTTCCGCAATCACTCTTTTCATCTTACACATACCTCTCTAGTATTCGACTATTGATTTCATCCGAAGGAACCCGTAGGGCACTATGCTGCCGGGACCCAAAATAACTCTTCTTACTTGTCTCATAATGTTTTGACATAGTTCAGAGTGTATGACTATCGAACTCCATGTTATCAAGTCTGAGTCTCCGTTGTTCCTCTTTGTTTAGTTGTCTGCCGATAGAATACAGAGAGTGGGTATTTACTACGCGTGACAGGTCGCTGCCAATGCTTCCTGTCATGCCATTCCTCTTACCGCAACAATGGACGACCACCTCTGGTATTCGATGACTGCCTATCTCTTTGATACGTCTTTGTTAAGAATGTTCATAATTACCAATGTTCGCTGGCTACATCGCGCGTCGGACACTAATTTATAAATCGGCTCTGTCCTACACCCCCGTTTAAACCTTTACTGCCCCACGAATAGAACAAAAGAACACGTGCCTCCTCGAGCGGAGCGATGCCCTTCGACTGCCCTCACGCGACCGAACCGAGAACTGTCACCAGTGCCACAGAGCGAATTAACCAGGAGGACAGACCCGGCGGGCATACTTAATTAAATAGGAAACAATGCCAACGTGGAACGGGAATACGCGGGACACAACCGCTACAATCATTGTGCCTCGTCTTTCACCGAGTACTATTGTCAAAGTGCTGTTGTTGATGTTATAATCAGAGCGATGCGACTCTGATACGGGCGGGTTAAGATCATTATGAGTATTCGAGAGATATTAAAACACTCTGTTTAATAAATCACCAAGTACTTTTTCTAGTTATTCTATAAGACTCCTCCCCCCTCTTCCCGCTCCTTTTGCTCAGATAACCACGGGCTGCATCTACCGGTTCATCTGTGGCCATAGAGAAAGCGATGACACAGCTGGAATTCCATCTGCTAAACGCCACGGACCAAGTAATAACCCAATCTTTGAAATGGACAATGCCGCATCAAGGAAAATGGATCCGCTGCCCACCATAGTGCACCCCATGTTACACAAAAACCCGAACCCTCAGAGAGTGATTAACCAGTAAGTAGTTTAACTTTACCCTCGAAATAGCTTCTCCGTATCACTAACTGTGATGCCAGAAGGTGCGTCGTTTCCAGTGCGAAAAAGGCGAGGGAGGTGGGTTAAAACCGTATGTTAGCAGTATGAGCAGATGTTTACGGTTATTGCCCATCTAGTTACTCTCTGTAACCACCCAAAATAAGAATCTTTATTTTTTAAGCTCGAATTGTTTAAATAGCATGACGAATTTTTTTCTCTGAATCTCCTATTTACCAACTAGTGATATAGAATCCAAATGTTATCCGAAAACAATGAATCGATTTCCTATCCGTAACGCATTTCAGTTTCCCTATTTTACGCGAACAACACCCAACTGACTGGTTGTTTATCAAGGATCTCATTCACAGACTGATGAAGATACGATTACTGCTTTGAGAAAACATGTTCTCAGAGACGCCAGATTAGTCTGCGCGCGCAAATTCTCTTGAAACACGATAAATTGACGTAAGGTACTAGTCTAGACGGAAAATACAAGGCGAAAATATTGTTCTACACATTCACAGATCGTTTCTGCTGATCTATGACACCAAGTGCTCGACGAGAAGAGTTAGCGGAGAGAGGGGACTAAAGACAATTCCTCGATCTAATATATTCACACGCGAGGTCTCTTGGAATCGATTGAAAGAGAACCCCAGAGCCACATTGCCCGAGCAAAGCGAAATTAAATGGAACGGTGGGCTGTACTTCATAGTTATGCTACTCTTCACAAGAAACGTGTTTTCTTAATTTAGCAGACGACACTATGTAATATTACTCGTATATCTCTTGTTCCTACCGATGTATGAAGGTTGGCTAATTCTCACACGTGACACTCCGCGCATTGCTCGATATGCGAAGTGTGGCCAAAGATAAAGGAAATATTATCTTACATCTTCCAGTTAGGGGATCAGAGAGGCTATGATCAAGCGACCACCTCGTAAAGGAAGAACGTTGAAACTTGTCCGAAAGTAATTTATTCGGGTGCGACATTCAAACTCATATGACAGACTTACGAGCAGCAGGGGTAATGCAGACAATGTCATGACACTGTACACATCCAACACGATATATTCAAAAATGGCTCATACTTTCTGCCTAGTCCGAAGAAGCATTTCAGCAAGTAGTTAGTGAGCTATATAGGAGTTATGGTATCATCAAAAAGTTATGCTGAGATAAGATATGCGAAAGAAGCAGTGCGTATTCACTAAGGAAAGTTGTATGTGCCCGAAATCAAGATACGAGATGCAGGAAACAATTTCCTACGAACCCGGGCGCCCGTACCGTTCAGTACTTGTATGTATAATGTTTATTATTAATAATTAATAATATATGTTTTTCAAAAAAAATTTATTAGATGTTACGAGTAACGGATCCCAATAGCTAAGTTATACAGAGTTGCATCTCTCATCTCCTAGAAAAAGAGAATTCAGAAAAAAATTTCTCATGCCAACCACTATATGTGAGGCACCGGTAAAGATTATCTAACACTATTGATCCAAATCTTATCCACACAGCATATTGTTAGTATATGTGCATTTTTCCATTCTTGCTCTATGCACTCACAATACTATCTTCTTCTCACTATGCTACAATCAACAACGTTACTCACATCTCATCTAAATAACGTCTCCCCTACCTCTTCTTCTTACCTATAATTTACTTTCGCATTTTCTATTTCTTGCATCAATAACAAATGTTCAACTTGCTAACTGCTTTTCAGTTATGAGGGATCTCGCTGGCTTCTTCTCCCAGGATTACTCCCTCTCAACAACCCCTGTCATCATCAAATGGCTCCGCCCGAACCGAGGTCGGCCAAAATTCTGGTCTGGATCTCCTGTGCTTGACGATCCGCGTCGAATTTACTGAATCAGGATTCTACCCGTTAGTCTTTGGACCCTGCTTTTAGTCCCAATCGTGCCTCCCTCTCTCTGCTCATACATGTTGCTGCTTAATTCACCGTGAGTTCTGCACAACTGAATTCGCGAGATGTATAGTGAATAAGTAATTGTATCTCCAGAAATCTTCAACCAGAGCTTACTCAATGATCTATTCATTTCTCGAGTGTATACGAGGTATTGAGTTTGCTATCCATCTCCTGTATAGAGTCTGAGATACTAATGTATCCAGATAGATCACTAGCAGTTCTGTTGTAACAATTACTCCTCTATCTTTATAATTGCAGTTCCTTACTTTTTTCATGTAAGGTTTTTAAGTTATACTGTGTGTAATTCGTAATATTATAACCGCTTCTCGCCTTTGACTTCAACGTGTAGTAACGACTATGAGCTCAGGAAGTCGTGGCTATATTAATGAAAAGAACATTAAAAATATATTGTCCCGTATGAGGTGAATCCAATGATGTATAAGCATTAAGGAAGTATAGTTGTCTAGTCGGTTTAAGCTGATGGTGACTGACGTAGTCTTCGAGAGGACTGGACTCTCTCCTCTAATATCTCCTCGTGCCTTTACTCTATCAACCTAGCGCATGATTCGTTCGTGTTTATACGGTGTTAATACGTTCGTACTCGACAGTTGCCACGTCGAAGCCGTTGGCAGCCAATTCCTTGCATTTGTTCAGTCGCCACTTACCTCTCATTACATCCCGACGTATGAAGGATCGGATAGACTCTCATGTGCCCAGATCATCTGTTGTTACCCTTGCCTGCCACTCGTGTCATCTTGCTGAACGCAAAGTCACGACGAGAGCACAAAGTTTACATAGTTTATTAGCTCGAGGTATTGTCATACATTGTCGCCGAGAGCACCATCGTCTATTCGAGTAAGTATCCGCGAGAGTAAGAACAAACGACGCTCGAGACCGAATTCTACTTTGTATATATAATACAATACAGGTAGAATCGCTGATTAGACGGCTATAGTTCAACATAGCGTGTCCCCGAGGTCATACGTGAGTACAATCGGGGCAGTAAAGTTACCAATCGTCGCTGCACTTCTCTCGGGACGTTTATCGCTCGGCTGAGTCATCTCATACTCTTTATCGCCGCTATGCTCGGCCTCTTGTATTAGTAGTTAGTCGAGGAGATGACAGCGAGCGCCCTGTTTACTGGCTAATAACAAAGAATTTCGTTCAATCTCGCTCGCTGCGAGTTCGCTTCTATGAACACCTGCGCAACATGGTCAATGGCCTTATACTAGTATATAAATCAATTAATGCTACTTCGACAGCAATGCTACAGGGTAGCATCGGGTCCGAAGTCCTAAGAGTGCGT